>NC_056728.1:1998055821-1998355821 GCF_019279795.1 Protopterus annectens
TATATATATATATATATATATATATATATATATATATATATATATATATATATATATATATATAGATAGATAGATAGATATAGCACCGCTAACTTCCGTTTACAGTTTCTTATACTGATTTAGCTTCTCAATTGCTTAACCTGTGTAGGCATTGCTTACCCCCATGCAAACAAGCTTAAACCCGCTTACTGCTGGTTAAAGTGCTTACTCCCAATTTCCCCCATACTAATTTCTTTAAAAGAAATGAAAAAGGGTTGATAGGACAGTAGTTAAAAAGGGGCAGAAAGAGGGAAAGACAGTAGGGAAAATAGCTAGGGATGTGCAGGATGGGTGTAGCGAAGGTCCATACCTGCCCGTTTCTTCTACACCAACAGCTGTGCATATACACTGAATTTGGAGATAGATTTGGACACTCAAACCCCTGAGAAGAGGTGAGGACAACAATATGTTGTGAAGCCAAATAGACCAGATTACATGTCCAGTGGACACATGTACAAAATGAACAGCTGTGTATGGGGGAGGTTTTTTTTTTGAGAACCGATTGTCCTTTTTTTTCTGGTGAGAGTGGGATGTTGGGGAGGAATAGTAGGTATATTTGGGGAGGTAGGCTGGGTAGGATAACAGACAAGACAGCATAAAGGAGCCGTATATGACACATGTGTAGTACTCTGAAAAGGCTTTTCTGAATGTCGAGGTGCCAGGGTAGTGTTACTTGCTTTTAATCGGCTGGTTTGTAAACCTGAAACTGTTCTGATGAAGTCCTTTCAGTAGGGAAGAAAGCGCTCAACTGGTGTGTGATACAGTAAAACTTTTTGGATTTTACCAGTTGCTGTGAAGGTTTTTCACTGGTAACAACTAGTATATTCCTGTAGTTCTCATTACTTTCCTAGTCAGTGCTGTGATCTGTACCTTACAGGTATAAGTACACCACCCTATCACCTTTGTTTGGACAGTGGTATGGATGTAGACAACTATATACATGAACTGAGTTTTACCTGCAGTATACACCTCTTACCTGGTATACCTGTGGAGATATTGTTTGTTAACACTACCTGTTCCTACACATATTCCCAGATTCCAGGTTGATGTTATGCACATACCTGTCCATCTCTTATTGCACACACTATAGGCATGTTTTGACCACATGCAGGTGAACCAGGACATATTTTGACTATTGCCCTCTTAAACCTTTAGTGAATTGTACAATTACAGGTTTGTTTTCATTGACATTTTCCAAATATGTACAGGCCTGACAGTCAGTTATATGACATGAAATGCTGCCCTCATGTCAGAGATTAGAACACTGATATGCCAGGGGGACAGGGTAACAGCTGGCAGATATGAGTCTATTAACTGGACATTCTGGACACTTCTGTACACCTGTGGAGTATGAGTCTGCATACAGCTTACTACCACTCCCAGGATTTGAACCATGGCTGTGTCTGCTAATAATAAAACAGTGTCCATCACAGTTGAGTGTGCTATATAGATATTGTGGTGTATCATTTGTCTGATTCCTGTCTATAAGTCTCCTGTGGTTTTACAATCTGCCCTTGTAATTACAATACTCTTATACAGGATTTCTTAGACAGTTTTATTATGTAGCATAGTGTGGGTAACAGTGATGAGTAATAGCTTATTATTCAGAGCAACTGCAACACTAACAATGCCATACAATAACAGAGTAAACAGTACCAGTACAGGATATCAATCTTTTATTTCTAGGCACAGTTTTCATATCTGACAGATCTGTGGGGCAATGTTTGTTAGCACTACCTGAATGTTGCAACACAAACTACCAAATTCCACATTAGTATTATGCACATACATCTCACTCTTTTACTGCACACACTCTGGCCACAGCTTGATAACATGGGGGTGGAGATGGGACATACTTGGTGTATTACTCTTATAACATTTTGGGGAGTTGCTAGACTCACAGGTTTGTTCTTATAGATGCCTGACAATCAGTTGTATTTCTTGTTTGCTGCCTAAACATCTAGGATCATCCCACTAATTTGCCAGGGAGACAGGGTAACAGGCAGCAGATATGGGCCAATTTACTGGACATTCTGGACATATCTGTACAGTTGTGGGGTATGATTCTGCATACAGCCTACTACTACTCTCAGGATTCAAACCATGGCTGTGTGTGCTAAAAATACAACAGTTCATGTCTCATTTCAGTGTGCTATTTGGATTATGTTGTCTGTCTTATTACTGTTTTCTGTCTAAGTCTCTCTCAGTTGTACTATGACCTCTTGGGATTACAACAGTCATATACAGACATTCCTGCACATTTTATTTATGTAGCACAGTGCGAGTAACAGTGCTTAGTACAACAGTACTATTAAGAGATTGCAACTCTACATTACCGTATGATACCAGAGTAAACACATGCAGTCCAGCAGTTAGACCTTTATTGTCAGGCTATTATGCTTTTATTTACTTACAACCTATATGAGACTCTTCCTGCCATATTCTCTGGTGTATGCAGTACATGCCTTAAACAATACAGGTTTTATACAGGCAATTAACTTACTACTACTTTTAGATTTAATTCCTATGACAGTACATGCAAAAGTATTATTAACCTGCCTCTTGTTGCAACTGCTGCAATCTACAGGCATGGGCTTCCTGATACACAGCCCGCTGATCTGACACTGTGAAAGACATAAGGGGAATATTTAGCCATACCTATCTATAATATACATGAGCTGGCAATTATTAAACAGGTAGTGGACTGATACTTACACATGACTGGGACAACCCCTGTCCTCCTAGCCTCTTGGATCCACTGATCCATGAGATCCCCCTTTCTCTGCTTCAGGTCAACATAGTGATGCCTGACCTGCTCACCAGTTCGGGGTATGCCAGTGGCACTGGTGAGGTCATGGACGAGATGGTCCTAGGCTTCCGCTTTGTATTGGGAACCCTGCTACTGGCCCTGCAGCAGTTTCTGGTCATGGTCTTTCACAAGGAGTCCTGCCATGACTCTAGACTTCTGGATGTCCCAGCACTGTGCCCGGAAGCCCACAACCTCTCCAATTCCAGTCATAGTGCCAACAGGAGGAAGCTGCAACCAGTTATGAGATGTATTGCTGCCTGTTGGGTTTAAATAGGGCTGATTTCCCACACTTTGCCATGATTGAATGGTTTTGAAAATGCTAAGCTATGGACTAACCTGCTTACCTAAGGTTGGCATTGATTAAAGGGGTATACGAATGAGCAGACTGAGTTAGCTGGCCTACACATTGCTTATACAAAGCAAAAATCTCTCTCCAACTAATGAAACAGCCAGTGTACAAATTCTGTAGAATCCAGCAAAAGAAGAAACACCAGTTGTACCACAGCAACTTAGTTTATTAAGATAGTAAGTGCTTTCAGAGATCCAACCCCTTCATCAGACAACAAGTGAATATACCTTACACAATTTGTAGTGGAATCAATTAAGCACAATTAACTTTCCTTAAAAAACAATAACATTATTCTGTTAAGCATATTAACTATAGTAAAAAAAACACAGAATCATAGCAATTTTATGTATAGAAAATATGCAAAACACTGCATATAAAGTCATTAAAAACAGTCAACATATAAAAATGCTGTGGTCACACAAAAAAAAACTAAGAACATACAAATCTATTAAAATCAATCATGATATGTGCAATAGAACTACTTCATGTATACCTATGTTTATATATGCATGCATAAAAAACATCAAATAACCTCTAAGCCGTACTCATAGGAGTATAGTCATATTGTGTGCTATACCTTAAAAAATATAAATATATATATATATATATATATATATATATATATATATATATATATATATATATATATATATATATATAAACACTTATCAAATAAGCATAGAATAACAACTCTGTTGTGTTCCAATATCCTATCCTTAAACTGCCTATTAGTTTTGCCAATGTAGAAAGAAAAACATGACACAATATGTGAAATAAACAACATTAGATGTCTTGGATATTGGAACATTACAGAGACATTAGAAATAGTAAAGAGAGTAGTGCCCTAGCCATGCATATTAAAAACGAAGGATCCAATCATACATTTAAATGTCTAGTTTTAGAAATTCTATTTGATAATAGAAGAGGGAGGAATTTGATGAATGACACCGAGGCTGCGGAACAGAAATGGATAATGTTGTTCAATACTGATAACCCCCCCGGCCTGACTAACAAGATGTCCTTGAAACCTTTTTTAAAAGCTCGGCCATTAAAACATTAAATAAGCCATAAGTTGTTATTCTATCCTTATTTGATGTGTTTTTTATATATATTTATATTTATTTTTAAGGTATTGCACACAATATGACTATACTCCTATGAGTACGGCTTTTTAGGAAACCTAGTAGGAAGAATAATCCCCTACATAAAAATAGTATGCATCCGAGACATGTGACTAGAAATGCTATTAGAGGACAGACCTTGAGAATGATGAGATTGTATAATGATGATGAACACTTAATGTCAGCCTTAAGAACTTTAAAAGATGATTTTTGGCCAGTAGTTATTCTGAGAAGGAAATAGATGCCTGTGTTTGACAGTGTCTGTCAGAGAGAGATACTAAAGCTAAACGTTGTTTTTCAGGGAACACCTATGCTGCTACTAGTGATGTTCCTGCCCATTTTGATAACAGAATCAAGATTCCACTAACATTTTCTAGTGATGTTAATACTTACTGTCAGATTATTAAGAACAATTGGCATATATTACAGGCCTCTGATGAACGTAATGGAATAGTAGGTAACAAAGAAAATAAAAACTCAAACAAACTTCTGAACCACACAAAAGGAAACAGACGGCCTGGAAGCTCCCAAAGGGAATCCTAGAAATGAACCGAACTCCAATGCAGCAAGTCTGTCAGCCAGATAATACTCCAAATAGTCGGTCAGATAAAATTCTCTGTAAAAAGCCACCAATTTATTTAAGCCTTAAAAATATAGCTTTTCATCAGTCCCAAGACCAACTTCTTCAGAAATAGTTAAATATATCTACACCAAGTTACAAAATAGCAACCTTGACCTTTAAGCTCTTACATCCATGACATCACTTCCCTTAATTCACCTTTAAAGGGATACAGCATCACTACATATAATAAACGTTATCCTATCTCTTTCCTTACTTTAATGATATCACCCTAAGATAAAAATAGACATTGCAATAAACCATGAATCCATTAATAAAAAACATTTTCTAAAAAAAGAAAGAAACAAAGTCACTACTGAAATAACATTAATAAAAAATCAATCATACTTTAACCTACAATTAACTACAATTTCTAAAATAAATAAAGTGACATAAAATGCATGGATATACGCAAAATTTCACATAAGCGACATTTTAGACTGAAATAAGGGGTGTCGGACAGTCAATGAGACTATCTCTCCAGGCTCTTTAACTTTAATATACATGCTATTGACAGCATGCCATTTAGACCCGGATATACAAATGCTCTGAGTCTCAGCTGCCAAAGCAATTCCTTCCTTTCTAACAAAAGTGAATCCATCCCCCTTCCATGCTTAAGGTTAATATGGTCGATTGCCATGAAATTAAAACCATGCTCAGGGTGCTCATGAATATGTTTAGCCAGGGCATTTTCTTCCTTATTCTTCTTTATAACATAAGAATGTTCGTATATACGTTGGCATAATTTCCTGTCCGTTTTCCCCACATAAAAACTCGGACAGGAATTACATACTGCTACATATATAATATGGGAACTTTTACAATTGTATCTTCCTTTTACTGAATAAATGCTATTACGTATAGGGAGTTTGAACCCCGTTTTAACAAATCTGCAATATCTACATGAATTACATGTGAACATTCCAGGTCTTGTATTTGTTACTCCTGAATAACCTTCTAAGATATTCTTTAAACCTGGGCCTTTTCTATAGGTAAATTTTACCTGTTGACCTAACTGCTGTAACCCATCAAACTCACTGATTGCAACAGCCCAAAATCTTTTAATGATAGAGCTTATTCCTCGAGCATCCAAACTATAGGTCATTACAAACCTCATGGACTGATTGATGAACTGAGAATTATTTTCTGACTCATTATGTACATTCAATACCCCCTGATGTGACTCCAAAAGCGGTTGGTAAACACTGCATATAAAGTCATTAAAAACAGTCAACATATAAAAATGCTGTGGTCACACAAAAAAAAACTAAGAACATACAAATCTATTAAAATCAATCATGATATGTGCAATAGAACTACTTCATGTATACCTATGTTTATATATGCATACATAAAAAACATCAAATAACCTCTAAGCCGTACTCATAGGAGTATAGTCATATTGTGTGCTATACCTTAAAAAAAAAAAAAAATATATATATATATATATATATATATATATATATATATATATAAACACTTATCAAATAAGCATAGAATAACAACTCTGTTGTGTTCCAATATCCTATCCTTAAACTGCCTATTAGTTTTGCCAATGTAGAAAGAAAAACATATGACACAATATGTGAAATAAACAACATTAGATGTCTTGGATATTGGAACACTACAGAGACATTAGAAATAGTAAAGAGAGTAGTGCCCTAGCCATGCATATTAAAAACGAAGGGTCCAATCATACATTTAAATGTCTAGTTTTAGAAATTCTATTTGATAATAGAAGAGGGAGGGATTTGGTGAATGACACCGAGGCTGCGGAACAGAAATGGATAATGTTGTTTAATACTGATAAACCCCCCGGCCTGAATAACAAGATGCCCTTGAAACCTTTTTTAAAAGCTCGGCCATTAAAACGTTAAATAAGCCATCAGTTGTTATTCTATCCTTATTTGATAAGTGTTTTTTTATATATATTTATATTTATTTTTAAGGTATTGCACACAATATGACTATACTCCTATGAGTACGGCTTTTTAGGAAACCTAGTAGGAAGAATAATCCCCTACATAAAAATAGTATGCATCCGAGACATGTGACTAGAAATGCTATTAGAGGACAGACCTTGAGAATGATGAGATTGTATAATGATGATGAACACTTAATGTCAGCCTTAGGAACTTTAAAAGATGATTTTTGGCCAGTGGTTATTCTGAGAAGGAAATAGATGCTTGTGTTTGACAGTGTCTGTCAGAGAGAGATACTAAAGCTAAACGTTGCTTTTCAGGGAACACCTGTGCTGCTACTAGTGATGTCCCTGCCCATTTTGATAACAGAATCAAGATTCCACTAACATTTTCTAGTGATGTTAATACTTACTGTCAGATTATTAAGAACAATTGGCATATATTACAGGCTTCTGATGAATATAAGGGAATAGTAGGTAACAGACCGTATTTTTATTTTAAGAACAATATGTCTCTTAAAAGACAGCCATGCTACAAATCTTCAGGCCATAAGCCTATAGTTGACTCACAGAGGCAAGGCACCTATCCATTCAGACGTTGTGCGGCATGCAAATACATTCATACAGGGTGTAATTATACTCATACAGGTATAGGAGTGTCTATTGAATGTGACTTCTATGTCAATTGTAGAACAAAAAATGTAATATACTTAAGTTACTATAGTTACTGCCCAGTCTTCTATATTGGGAAGACTAATCATTCACTGAGAGAGTGTATTGTAGAACATTTAAGGGACATAAGAGATTCCAAAGAGAGTAATGCTCTAGAAAAACATGTGATGGCTGAGGATTCATGACATACATTTAAATTTTTCATTTTAGAAATTTTATTAGAGAGCATCAGGGGTGGTGACTTTAAAAATAAAACTGAGTCAGCAGAACAGAAATTGATTATTCATTTTAAAGTATACAGACTGCCTGGTATTAATGATGCTGTAACTTTGAAGCCTTTTTTACGTGCACGTAAATTAGCACATTAAAACTTACTGTTGATATTTACATTTTTTAAATTTTATGTTTAAGTATGTTTTTTAGTGCTTTTGTATGAGTGTTATAGCAGTCTGATAGAAGGTGTATACATGGCTCTTTAAGATTGTTAATTGGAGTAAGCTGCTGACTTGATGGGTTGTAGTAGCGTAAATATGAGTGTGCTAGGCATTTCTGAAGTCTGAAGAAGCGGTGTAATAATGCAAAAGCACTTACTCTCTATATTAATAACATTGGTGTCCTGTGCTGTACTGACTCGACATTTTGTTTTATTTTGATATTTGGATTTTTAGTGATATTGAGCCTTTGTCCACATACTCTGCTTTCTTTCTCAGTGTGCACATAGTCTAAGTGATACACTCCTAAAGGCTTAGTGGAGAAAAAACATGTTTTACTTTGTAAGCAAAATCACCCAGAAGAACAATGTGACAATGTGACAAGGGAGGGGGTATAGTGCTCATGAAGCAACTTGAATATGAGAATTATATTTTTGCTTTGTTACAAAACACTAACACCTATGAACCAAGCTCTTTGAATGAGCTTAACATAGCAGTGAGTAAAATCAAATACTATATACATGATTTATTACTGCAAGGATTTTTGGATGAGAAAACTCACAATTTTTTACTTGTACCTAAACCTAAAACAGCTGTACTCTTTGGTATCCCCAAGGTGCATAAGGGACTTGCTCCTTTAAAATTTCGTCCTATTGTATCAGGAGCAGGCAGTGTAACTGAATCTCTGAGCAAATTCATTGACTTCCACCTGAAAAAATATGTTAAGCAACTAGATTTTGTTTGTAAAGATTCAT
This sequence comes from Protopterus annectens, assembly GCF_019279795.1. NCBI lineage: Eukaryota > Metazoa > Chordata > Ceratodontiformes > Protopteridae > Protopterus > Protopterus annectens. The sequence goes on from NC_056728.1 coordinate 1,998,064,538, forward strand.
GGGAGTTCCTTACCAATATAAATCAAGAAATTGACAATTCTAATTTGTTTATGGTAACAATAGACATTGTCGAATTATTTCGAGCATACCGCACGAGCAAGGTATGGACTGGTTCGGAGAAGTTATTGTTAAGGAATCAGGACTTAGCACTGATCTAGTTAACACAATACTAGAATTTATGAGAATTGTGCTGCATAACAACTTTATAAATTTTAATGAAGAATTCTACAAACAAAAAGTGGGGTGGCTATGGGCCCCATGCGCTACTGCATATGCAAATATAGTTTTGCACAAGTGGGAGAAGGAATTCATACACAACACCAGCTGGAAAGAACATATTGTATTTTACAAAGGTTTTTGGACGATATCTGCATCCTATGGTCAGGTACAGAACAACAATTTTTAGGATTTATAGAGTACCTGGAGAACACCACTTGTTTTCTCAGATTCACTTACACGTTGAGTAAAGAAAGTTTGAATTACTTGGACATTACATTAACAAAAGACCTAATCAAAAGGTTTCACTTCACGGATATACAGGAAAGAAACACACTGTAATGCATACTTGCATTACGATAGTGGTCATCCCTGGCACATCAAAAAGGGCATCATTAAAGGACAGCTAGTAAGCGTCCAGAATGTAGTACAGACAAACTATTTCAAGATGAGGTAGAATTTTTAAAAAAGCTTTTCACATTAGAGGTTATCCTTTTGAATTGTTCCAGGTCATACTGGATGAAATTGTTCATAGAAGAGGGAACGATCTTAAACCTCTGTTGGGAATAGGGCCTGTAGTACTCAGCAAGCAACATGACACAAAATGTGATAAGCATAAGAATTTTGTATATACATATTCTCAGGACTCTTTGCTAATTGAAAACACTATCAGGAATTTATGGCCTATGATTGCATTACAAGATGAATTTAATAAGTTATTTCCTGAACATATAACTTTACTAGGAAAAGGAACATCAATTTGAAGGAATATCTGAACAAAACATTCAATCAGAAGAGAAGCAGCAAGCTCTAGTAGCAAAAAGAAAAGGCACTTTTGCATGCGGTAGATGCAAGCAATGTTCCTATCTTATTAACAAAGAGCAGGTTCACATTCCCTCACGTAAAAGCAGCTTGTGCAAAGTGCAATTACAATTGTAATTCATCTGGAGTTATATATATAGGATTCTGCCAAAATGCCCATCCTTTTATGTGGGCAAAACTGAGAGGCAGTTAAAAGCAGAATATATGAACACATAAACGACATTAAAACAAGGAAAGAGACAAGTGCGTTTTATAAGCATTCTCTCAGTTGTAAAAACATGGCATTAAAGTTTTTGTAGTGGACAATGTAAAACAAGACTTGAGAGGAGGAGACTGGGAAACAATGCTGGGGATCAAAGAATTAACCTGGCAACTAAGGCTTAATGCAACCAAATATCCAGGCATTAATGAAGGGATAAGTTTAGGGACATTCTTAGGGCTAGAAGAAACAGGATCAACTGAAGTACCCCACAGTGTTACAACTTTTAGGGTAACTGTATTAATGGTTCTGAATCTGGTCATTGCTGAGTTTCTAAGGTTCAACTATCATCTAAAAGCATCAAATATTAAAATAGTCATGTTTACAGTATTATTAGTTGTTTTATTGTAACTTAAACCAAGCAGTATATTTTAACATATTTTTAATGAATTAAATAGGTTAGGGTTTGTAGTAAGTATCTAATTGACATTTTCTAAACTTGCACATTGTTCTGAAGTTAAGAAAAAGGTAAATGTGTTTGTGGTTACAAAATGTGTGTTTAAAGTACCAAAGGAAAGTATTCCATTTCAACATAAACTTTTGTAACTTATTTTTCACACAGTAAGTTTACATAAAGTACTAAGTTATATTTTTAGGTTTTGAAAGTTCAGTTACATATATATTTATTACTTTTTCTATATGTAAACTACGGAAAGACTTGATAGTAAAGTTGCAGTTTTTAATGTTTTGAAAAGAATTACAGTTTTAGGGTATGTATTTTTAAATATTTTGTATTAATCAATTGATGACAATCATGCAATTAATTTAATCACATGAGCAGGGTTGGTTTGGTATAAATTCTGAATGAAGCAGCAACCTAATACACTTGAAAAAGCCTGTTAAGAACAGGCGAAAGCGCTTGTGGTTACTTGGAGTGGTTACTTGGATGGTTTTCTTGTTGTGTGCAATAAAAGAACTTTTTAACCTTTCCTGCTCGTCCATCTGGTGTTCGATAGTTTGGAGCTGCAGTGATCCTATCTACAGTACTGTTTTGTGTCTTTAAACGGAGGGTTCTGTGCCTCAGTGCCTAGTGGGATTGTTGATGTAGTAGTTCATGACATGGATTAAGGCCTAAATCTGTCATTCTGCATATGCTGGATTGGTATGGCTACTTCAATGCATTTATCTAAGAAGGAGTAGCATTCAGTGCAGCAGGATAGTGAGGGGTGTAGATGTCTCATCAGAAGGTGGCATGGAGTGGACCTCCTGAGTCAGATATCATGATATTTGGTAGGTAATGAAGAAAGATATCGGAGGTAGACTGGCAGCTCAGTGTTCATATTGGTACCTTAAAGGGCCCCTTTATGTGATTGTTAGATTCAGACAGATTACCAGCTTTGATCATCAGGCCACCAGATACAGACCCTGCACATGATGTCAGCCATGTTGTTAACTGTGTAGTTTGATCTCTGTGACATATTGACAGATCATTGTTACTCCTCCCTATCCTCTATGAATGTATTCCCCACTTTTTTGTGTCATTCACCATCAAATGTTTGCAGTCCAAGCTTCGCCATCACCATGTATCTACACTCTGCCAGTGTCTGTCTCAACATTGTTGCCCATTTATGCGTCACTTCTTTCTGTCAGTCTTTGTATGCAATATATGTTTGTTTGTCTGCCCCTGATTCCTTCCCTATTTGTTTGTCTGCTCCTGATTCCTTCCCTATACCCTCCTTCCTATGAACACAACCCCCATGCCACCTTCCCATTTACTTTCTTCAAAAAAATAAGAATGATACATGTGTAAAAAATTTAGCCTTCTTCCCCAGCTCCTACACCACTCTTCCCTTGCTGTTTTCCTACTTTGTATTCCTCTGCTTGTTCTTCCCCAATTTTGACTCTTCCATCACTTTATTTCCTTCCCACTTATATAATAAACTCAGTTTGGCACTTTGCCAAGAAGCCCTTGTATAGGCTCTGAGTTATGCCCATGTAGCAGCCATAAAAAATGTTGATATACATGTGAATGTGCATGACATTGGACATGCTGCCTGCATGCAAAAAACTCTAGGATGTGTGATCATGTATAGATTAGTTGGCTCAATTGAACAGTTAATGACATTTCTGTAATCATGAATATTTATTATGCAGCACTATTTCAGGCACAACCCTGCTATTTTGGTACTCATGCATTCATAATCCCTGTTGGGATGCCTCATTTGCACTGCATTACTTATTGCATTATTTCCGAATACTCCATATGCGTTTGTGCTTGTGTTTGAGTATCTGTGTGGGTGCGTGATTGTGTGTGTTTTAGTGACGTCTTTGTGTGTGTGTGTGTGTGTGTGTGTGTGTGTGTGTGTGTGTGTGTGTGTGTGTGTGTGAGTGTGTATCAATACCACAACTAGGTGCATCTGCCCCAAACTCAAGCTTTTTATGGGGCATGATTTTCAGATAGCAATGAAACAATAGTGTGGAATTGAAATTGATTTATGAAGCCTGGAAAATATTGTGGTTTTCTAAGTGAATACTGATACTGCATTCACACTTGTGCTGGCAGCAGTAGCAAGGTGGTTGCTTTTGCTTTTAAACATTGAGAAGAACTTTTTTCATCAACTCAACCTTGGATTGAAGAAGCACCAGTCTAGGACAATGTGATGAGTGCCAGATGAGCTAGCAGTGGCTTTGATGTGAATATCTGTTTGGTGTGGTCAGTCTGTCCAGAGTAGGGTTACCACCTGTCCCACTTTGCGAGGGACAGTCCCTCTTTGGGCAGTTGTGTCCTGGCAAAACATTTTAAAAATGGCAAATGTCCTGAGATTTTAGGACAAAATTATTTCCTGTATTTTATATAATAGTTGCATAAAACAGTTATTCTGTATCTAAAATACCTAAATGTTATAAGAAACAGAATAGGCAACTAAATTGCTACAAGAATATGCTTTTATTTAGGCAAAAAAGTTAATTTCTAACCTTTTTAATGACCGAGGGTATGTGTCGGCCTGTAAAATCTGATGTTTGTACCAAAAATGTCCCACTTTGGCCATTTGAAAAGGTGGCAACCATAGTCCAGAGTGGTGATGGACTGATATTGTTGGCTTTTTAAGTGTCAGGTGATATGCCCTTACCTTACTTTTTAATACTAGATCAGTGTGTTGTGTTAAAATATTTGAGTTACATTAGTTGTATGTTTGTAAAGTATGATTGTGGTGATTGTTTCTTTCACTGCTTAGTGATACTGAAACAAAGTAGCTAGTGTAATTTAAAATTTTCAGAAGACACACTGATCTATGTTTAAATGTGGATCCTGAAGTTGGTGGAAATACCTGGTTTTACATTTCATTATGAGTGCCATTTTCTTAAACTAGAAACAGAACCTATCCAAAGCAATAATGGTAATAAACAGTGACAGAGTATGTGGTTACAAAGGATAATTCCAAAACCTGTGCACCATATGAGGTCCTGGGGAACACAGTGTGCCTTCACAAGATGCAGGGTATTAAATACTCACTAGAGACATAACATCCTGGAAAGGGAAGTTGTTTGTAACGGGTCAAAAAATTAAAATCAGAATCCACTGAAACATGTTTCTGTCATTTTCAGTAACAAGAAGCAAAACCATAAAGTGTAGTAATCAGGTGTTCACAAAGACAAAGAATAATCAAATAAAAAATTAAAAAACATGAGCTCTTGTTGCAGAAACAAAATTTTTATTTTATTGCATTATTTTATTTGAAAAGTAGTAAAGCAATCATTACTTTTTGTGCATGCCTATGTAGTATAGACCAAAGCAGGATATTATTTCTGAAATGTTTTCAGTTTTATATATTTTTAGAGACTGGAAAAAGTGTAAAAAAACTCCCAAATCTGAGTGACTTCGCACAATGACCATTCTAAGTGTAGGAAAGACATAGCAGTGTACTGACACTAAAAAATAAAGGTGATGCCACTAACAGAGAGAAAGCATAACTGTGCGGATGGTAAGCTAACTGCCACTGTCTGTGGCGTGTACAAAGCCGATGATCTTTGACAGATATGATGGCCTTAGAAATGTGGCAAGGTATAGACTAGGCCAAGAAGAATCCATCAGTGAAAAATTGATTATAGTCACATAGACTTTCTTATACTCTTCTGTCTCCGAAGACACTGATTGGTAATGACATTTCTCTGCTTGAGTGCTTAAAACCTGAACAGTAATTATTTTATGCAGATTAGCATTCTATTGATTTCAATACTTTTATTCAACAATGTTTCCTTTTAAAAACTTCTACCATTTATTGCATAGTCCAATGTGACTGAATTTGAAATGAGAAGAGCTGTGACAGCAACGTTCATATAAGCACAACTTTATTGTTTAAAAAAGTCCATTTAAAGAAATATTGCTTGTAGCAGGAAATGGGCTAAATGCTGAAAGACCTTGCATAAAAGGATATGCATTTTCTCATTATGTATTTATTTCAGTTTTAGGATATTCATCTTCATACAGTTGTTTTTATTGTATTAGGAATTTATTCATCTTGCCTGGGAGGCTCTGCTGCATGCTAAGAAAAAATGGTATGGCTTTATGCTTGTACCTTACTTGTTGATTATTCCTTAACTTTTACACTACTTTCAAGCATAAATGGGGTTATTGCAGCCATGTTCCCACCCACACCTTCATTTTGTAGCTAATGCATTGTTATAAAACAGACAACACATTCATCCCATTTCACAAACAGCAATAAGCCTTAAGGGATTATAAGACACACATTCTGTTTTTTTTTTCAAATGCAGATAATATAGTTTACCATCACAAATGATGTTTGCCTATCCATTGTGTATACATATAAACTGATCAATAGCCTATTGTTTGCATGATTATGCTGATGTTGTTTCTATGCAGTACCTTATATCTGAAAGATATATAACTTTTACATCACCAGGATTTTTGCATCTTCTGCCGTTACCAGCTTGGTAGATATGGGCATGCTGAGGCAATAGATGAAATTGCCTCATGTTTACTGACAACCAGCTAATTATCAAACAAACTGATAAGGTATGTGACAGATGTATTTATACATTGTCACTGGAGGCAAAGCTCTCACATAAAAGCACTCCTAAAGTCAATCTGTTTGTCACTAGTACACACACTGCATCAATCACACTTAGTTCAAAGCAGACATATAGACTCACATATGCTGAGGCACTTAAATGTAACCTTCCTAAACCCCAAAGAGCTCCTAGAAAAAGTACACATAACAAATACCCTCAACAGCCCCAAATGCACTCTTTCAAAATAGCACCCACATGAAGCAAGCCACCACACACAATCTAACATTCTGGTCATTGCAAACTCCATTGTGAGACACACCAATGCCCCTATCACCAGGCTGAGCAAGGAAAAAGTCATGGTCAGCTGCTTATCAAAGGTTAGGATCTGCCACAATATGCATGGATGCAGGTCATTGGACCACAAGTACCAGTACGACTCAGTCATAGTCCATATGGGTGTAAATGACCTGAGATTTACTCACCAAGACTATATGAAGAGAAACATCAAGAAGCTCTCAGTATATGTATCCCAGGCTGGTATGAGCCTAGTACTGAGAAGCATTTTACTTTCTCTAAGGATGCTGTCACAATACAAAGAGAAGATAACTGACTTTAATAACTGGCTTTGATTCTGGTGTAATTCCAACACAGTGTGAGATTTGTCAGCATGGAAGGAGATGGTCAGCAGACAACTCTGTTTTGCCAGGGATGGTCTGCACCTTGCCCCTCTAGTCTTTTGAATATTAGCTAAAACATTGTCCTCCCCCATAATACATTTTTTAGACAATGCCAAATTGAAAGTACTTCTGACATAGCAAATCAAAACCAAGAAAATCTAAACGTATTATTGCTCAATGCTAGGAGTCTAAACAAGGAACTTTACTCCCTAAAGCTCTTCTCACTTTAGATAATGCTGATGCCTGTGCAGTCACTGAGACATGGTTTAAAGTCATGGAGAGCATACTGGCAAGGCTATATCACCTTCCATGCATTTAGATTATCTACTACACAGACAAGGACTAAAGGTGGAATTGTCTCAATTTACATCAAAATAAATATAACTCCAGTCTGGTCAAACAGGACACTTGAGGTTTTCCACATTCAAATTACCATAGGCAAAATCCCATACTGCCTTGAAAGCTTTAGGTCCCATTGTATGACCCAGAAAACCCATAACATGTATTTAAACTTATTGGAAAAAAAACACCATACAACCCAATACCATATTCATGGATGGCTTTAAATACCCCACTATTAACAGGCATTGTCAGACCCCACCCTGATGGACATCTTGCATATCCACAAAACAAGCAGCACCACAGCTATCAATTCTAAAGACTTAAACCTTGAATGTGATATAAATAAGGACTGCTGGACAGACAGGTATGTATCCCAGAGACTACCCCTTCTCTGGAACCAGCTCCCCATCGATGTGAAGCAGAGTTCCTCTCAAATCCAATTCAAGTGTAACTTGGACAGTTGGTTGTGGAACAAGAAATTCATCCCTGGTTTGGCACCTGTGTTTCTAATAAACACAGCAGTCTGTAACAGTTCATCTCCCAGGCTTCTGCTTGTAAACATTTCATCTCTCAGTACCCTGCTTACATTTTTCAAGGGTACCAGAACTTGTCAGAGATTTGGAATGCATGGCTAGGCTTAAACAGGCTCTTGTGGACATTGACCTAGTACACACTTATGAGCCTATAAATAAACACTCAGAAAATACATAAATAGCTGGATATATACCCCTCCACATACACACACACACACACACACACACACACACACACACACACACACACACACACACACACACACACACACACACACACACACACACATGCACAAACATGCTCACACACACACACACACACACACACACACACACACACACACACACACACACATGCACACACACACACACACACACACACACACACACACACACACACTAACACAAATATTGCCAGTTCTATACACCTCTGGCTATTTGCACAAAGTAATTTTGTAAATATGCTATTTTAGATTCTGTGTCTCTTTGAAGATCTATACATAATTTTGTAGGGGTGGGTGCATAAATCTGTGCACTTGAGCTCATGCAAAGATAAGTGTGTGTGTGTGTGTGTGTGTGTGTGTGTGTGTGTGTGTGTGTGTGTGTGTGTGTGTGACAGAGAGAGAGAGAGTGTGTGTGTGTGTGTGTGTGTGTGTGTGTGTGTGTGTGTGTGTGTGTGTGTGTGTGTGTGTGTGTGTGCATGTGTTTGTGTTTCTATATGGGATATAGACTTTAGACATATGTGTAAGATATCACACTTTTCTTCGTCAAAATCTAATTATTCAAGTTATCCTGTTTGGTAACATCAAAAAGGATTCAAATAATCCTTTAATTTTCTGTCAAACTTTTACCTGGAAAATTTCTACACTTGCAAGATGAGTCATAGAAAAATAAACTCTTAAGAATCATCTTTGAAGAAGAATTGTGAGATGATCTTGACTAATATTCATGAACTATCACTGAAAATGGACAAAATGGTCAATAAGTTAGGCAATTTTAAGGACAGATGTAGAAAACAAAGGGAACAAATCCAAGAATCATTTAATCGTCAGAAAGTACAGAACATAAGAATCATTAAATGATGTGGAAGGGAGATTAACTGAAGAAGAAAACAACACTGAATTTTTATTAAAGCAAAATACCTTACTATTAAGCAAAATAGATAACCTAAAAAACAGATATCTGAGAAACAATATCCGTATCTTTGGTTTGCCTCAGAAAATAGAAGGGGGAATTATAACAAACGTTTTAGCATCCTGGCTTCCTAAAATTCTTAATCTACCAGAAGCGATGCCTTATGACTTTGAGAGTGCCCGTGGGTCTATGACTGTCATTCCTTCTAAAAGTACTCAGCACCTAGATCTACTATTGTTTTTTTTTTTCTTCACAGGACCAGGAATAAGTACTCAAAATAGCTAGGTCAAAATCTCCCACCAAACTAGATGAAAAAATAATAAGATTTGACAATGGCTATTTTTCTGCAGTGATATCTAAAAGGAAATGTTTTTTTAACCTTTAATTAAAGAACTTAAGAAAAAACAGATATTCACTTGCTTTTTCCTTCCAGACTTAAATTATTTATTCCTGATGAAACTAAATTATTTGAAGACCTGGACACTGTATTGTCTTTTCTGAAAATAAAACATATAATTGATCAAGCAGAAGTCATGGATCGGAATAAAAGTTCCCTGAAATGACAAGTTAAAGGAACGGATGGAAAACTATGGAGAAGGAAAAGAAAATGAAGGAAAAGTAACGTATTGACCAATTTCAACAGCAGTTTATTTATTAAGCTGTTATATACCTAGTCCTGCATACTAAGTGCTTTTAAAGTCTCTTTTAAACCTTCTTTTCCCCCCAAAAAGAAAACCTGGATGCACACTTCACTAAGGTAATCATTTTTTTAATTTATTTTATTCACTTATTTGTTCTTATTCTTCCTCTTAATATTTGAGATTATTTTAAGTTTATTATGGCTACATATGATGTATATGCTATTATTTGATTAATATATTTAGTTTCAGTAATTATATTATTATTAATATGTTATTTATATATCCTGCTCCTTGGTGATGGCTTTGCATTCAGGGTTTCTATGCTCTTTTTACTATAGACTCACAATTTATATTACTTAAAGTTTTACAATCAAGCCTTGGACATCTTCTGATGTGTGTTGCTCTAGCTGGGTTGTGGTGGTACTTCTTTGATGTTGTATGTGTGGTTTATTTATGGGGACTCATATAGAGGTTAAAATGTGCTTTTGACTATGTGCACTCTCCCTTTGGAGGTGTGGTGGTTGGTTTTGGGGTTGGTTTGTTTTGTTTAGTAGTTTATTGGTCTTGTTGTGTACTTGACATGGATCGGGGGTTGCTAGTAGGTTGTGTAGTCCTTGCTGAGTCTTGGTTTTTTTGTTCGTATGCTGCTTTGTATCTCTGTGGTGCTTGCAGTGATTACTGTAACTGTGGTGTCATGTATTGGGTGTTTGGTTCGTGGACCATAGGCTAGTTTGTCTTTTTTTGTATTTGTTTTGAGTATGATTGCTTTCTTTTGTATTGGCACTGATTGAGTGGTTGTAGAGTTTGTGATTATGCTGTTTGTCATTGTGTTGGTTGATGAGGAGCATTAATCTTGTGTTGTCTGGTACACTTTGTGAGAGCTTGGCAGCTTGCACTCTTAACAGCTTTGATTGTATAGGGCTCAAGCATTGACTGTTGCTTGTAGAAGCCTTTTTACCATCTCACATTCTTGACAGATTGAAATTCTTACTGTGATCACAAGCATTCTGACATCACAGCTTGGCTATTGGCAAGCAGGTGGAGTTATCGGTGTGGAGCTGTCTTGTTGCTTGTAGTGTGTTTCTGGCTAGCTCCTTCTGAGTTCTGTGTCTCTCTCATTTAATTCACTTTCTTTTGTTAAGACCGCATGATTCTTTTGTCTAAGCTCACTGAAACATATTGTAGAAAAGCAGGGAGTGGGTGAAGTATTAATGTGCAACTCTGATGACTTGTAGTCAATTCTGAGTACATTTTAAAAGATTAATTTTATCTTAGAGAGAATGTCATATGGATTTTATACACTACAAAAAGTTAATTCAGCTTAGAAAAATAAATAGAACTCTAATGTTTACTTTATGATTCTAAAAAAGTATATGGTTAAACAACAACTGCCTTTTGAAACAGAAGGTTGCCTAATGAATAACAGCAGACATTGGTGTGATGAACCATAATAAAATGTTGTCATATCCCTACACTGTACAGATTTTTGCAAAATGTCCGGATTTTGGCCTCATATTTTGTGGTCCATTTTTCAGAAAATTTTGGTTTCTGGTAAATTAACCATTAAAGACTAAGGGCAGGATTCACAAAGCCTCCGTGTAAGAGTTACAAGGCTTACACGGAGGCTGCAGTTAAACAGTGTAACGTCAGCATGTCATGCATATGCATGAGGGCATGCTGAATCAAACCTAAGGCTTATACGGTCTGTGGAAGACAGTAGGGGGCATGTCCATAGGCCGAGCCCTGCAAACGGACACGCCCCCAGAAGAGTAAAAGTCCCGAAAGTAAAACCCCATGACAGAGTCCGTGTAAATGTGAATAAACACAACACAACACATGCCCCCACAGACTATGAACATAAAATATATAAATGAACATCTTATATTTTTTTTTAAATTGTAAAGATGTTTGCCCGTGAGTGCGCTCGTTTGCGCGGGCGTGCCCGTAGCTTAGCCACAGTTAGCAGTCAGTGGAAAAGCATATAAGAACTACATATGCAAAGTAAGCCAAGAAGCAATAGTGTAGTGGTAGAGACGTTGGCTGAAGAGCAGGCAGTCATGGTTTGAGCCCCACAACATCAATTTTTATTTCTAGTGAAATAAGCACAAAACAAGTCCCTGACATATATGTACACATATAAAATTATATTTTATGTAAAATGTAATGAAATGGGCTATTTATTTTGAAGAAATGTTAGATAAAATAATAAAAAATGCCAGATGTGCCTATAGCTGAGCTACAGTTTAACAAGTTGAGTGCATCTGCCCATAGGTGAGCAGTAGTTTAACAGGTGTAAAATGAGTGCCCGTAGGTGAGCAGTGGTTTAACAGGTGTAAAATGAGTGCCCGTAGGTGAGCAGTGGTTTAACAGGTGTAAAATGAGTGCCCGTAGGTGAGCAGTGGTTTAACACACTGAAACTGTGTGCCCCTAGCTGAGCTGAGCGTAATATGCATGCTGACAGCCAAATGACGCGTAAACCAGTGTACCCCGTTTGCGCGGAGCTGCGCACCATGCCAACAAGCTAACCGATGGGCAACGTTGAGCAAGCTGTAACAAAACTGCCTTTACACAGACACACCTCCTAGCCTGTGTAGACAGTCATAAAATATAAAAAGCAGTGGCCAGGTTCGAACCCAGGATACCATAGGTTCATAGGTTCATAGGTTCATACTAGGCTATCTGCCCGAACCACTAAGCCTAGTCCATAGTTTTGTGGCTTAACATACCCCTTTAGTATGGGAACTATACCCATTATTTTGCTGTGCCTCTGTTGAGCAGTGACACTGAGGTAATCCCTGGGGTATATTTCATATCTCCATTCCATTCCCAAGATTTCTCTTGAACAAGGCATAGCGAGTGCTCTGCCTCACATATACAGGGATTTTTTTTCCACAGCATAGTGAGTCTGATGAATGATGAATCTAGCCTCCAGCCTATTAATAAGTAAGTCTTGTGGCTCAGGTTTAAGTCTCCGTGGCTGGTTTGACGGATCTAGATTTTTGGTTTGACATGGCCTCAATGTTCATGGGTGCGCGGCCTTTGTATGTAAAAGCAAGTGTCCTAGGAGTAAGCGGTACAGTCAGGAATAGAGCATGGAGTTCTTTCAGTTGGGCGCCATAGACAGATGTTTTTTGTGGCCTCTCCCTTTGCAAGTGTCAGTTGTGGCACCTCCAGCAGCTGCAACATTGTTCATTCCAATCATTGCAACTGATGAGTCAAGGGACCTGGCCTCCCTTGATGCGAATTGATGACCCTGAGAATCCCTTGATGAGAATTGAGGTCTTCCTTTCTTCATGATAAGGTGGGCAATGTGACGAACTACTTATAGACCTGGGTCACGGGTGTCTGATAACCCTAACTCAACCTGGGTCCCCAGGTCCCCACATCTATTCTTATGCTAAAGGTAACCTTGTTTTCATTTGGTAGCTAGGTATACATTTTGTTTTTCCCCATTTAACTATTAGCATTTTTGGCATTTAACTTTTAGGCTGGGCTGTCTGGCCCCAGTTATCCGCTCGTGAGACCTTCTGAAGGATATCTGTGTCAGATGTGTTTTCTATGGCGCCCAGTTGATCATCTGCAACCTTTGTTCTTGGCCTAACCCTCCTGTGTTTGCTTACACTGGGAAAGTAGATGTGAAAACAAGAGTGGGCAGGCTTTGAGTCTGACGCCGGCCCAGCAACTCTGACCCTGTGGTTCTCTGACATGGCCAGTTTCACGCCCATCTTGTGATGTCTGGGTTAGCCAGTTTGCAACCCATCTTGTATGATGCGGGTTAACATTTAAGTATCGAAGGGTTTCAATGATACGAGGTGGGGTGTTGTAGCTGCCTTTCTCTCATCAGGTAGGCTGTGTGGACCGCCTTTCTCTCCAGGCATAATTTGCAAGGACTTCGAAAAACTAACCAAAAAGCAAAGTCTGACAATTCCCTGTCTTTATTTGGGGTCCATTATGATCCTCCTGTCCTTTATGATGTCTTTTATTGCAGAGGTCCATTACATTTTTCTCCATCGCTTGAATTTCAAGGCCAAGGTGAGAGTGGGATGGGTTTGTAGAACACAGCCACCTTTTCTATGAACTACCCATTATTTTTGCTGTGCTGTGCCTGAGTCAGTGGAGCAGTGGAGGTTTGGGGTATATCTCGGTATCTTTATCCATTAGTCAAGATTTTGGCATTTTGAGGCGGGCCAGCACAGTTGCAGTCGCCACTGCCTCCAGAGGTAAGACTATGATTAAACAGCTGTCCGGACACCATCAGGTCCCATGGATGCTGTGTTTTTGCTTTGGAGAGTTGGAGATGTTTGGGGGCTGCAATCTATAGATATCTCCGGGGTGGGTTGGCAATGTCTGTAGGATCAGTAATCTTCACATCATTATATCTGGGAGGTTCCTCCCAGGTTTCTAACATGCCTTATGATTGTCTTTTGAGTCTTCAGCTATTTTCTCTCAAAATTTGCTTTGGATGATTTTATGAGAGCTCTTAGTTTTACTTATAGTGATCAAGGGTGTCTTACCTTTTAAGGATTTTGCTCTATCTTGTAGTAGCTTTTGTTGTAGAGTTTGTTTATGGCTGGGGTCCACCAGACTGGACGCTTGCCTTTGGTACAAAGAGTCTTGTTTTGCTTGGGATTGCCTTATCCACCATGCCCTGCAGGTGCTGGTAGAGAAGGCATTTGTAAGTGATTCAACGTTTGAGTATTGTTTTGTTTTCCGCTGCTTTCGGGGAGGCATAACCACACTAGTACTAGAAGTGTGAAATTCAAGCCGTCGGCTTACTGTGGTCTTTTTTTTGGGGTGGTGGGTGGGGATTCAGATGGGGAGGGATTTTAGTTCCAGGATCTGAGTGAGGGGTATACTTAGAAATGCAGTAATAGCAAATATATAGGAATGAATAGAAAGAGGAGCATGACAAAGCAGGTTTTGTGAAGCTGATACAATTCCAAAATGGCCAATCACAGATAAGTGCGGGAAAAACGGCATATATAAGCCCCATAGGCGGGAATACACAGCATAACCGATTGTAGAACCAACTTGCAGCCAGAATGTCAGGTGTAGGTGAGGGTAGTTGCTTTCGAGCACAGAGGTGGGGCATTGAGGAGTTCAAATATATGGTTTGGCTCCTTGTCCACAATCATGAGGCCCAACTCATGCAGGGTCAGGTCCTGTGGGGAGCATATAGGGCTGAGGCGTGGGACCGGTTGGCTCATGATCTTACCAGTGCCACAGGGATACCAAGGACTGGTAAGCAGGTCTCACCACCATGCGGACCTGAAGAGATGGAAGCAGGACCAACTCAATCGTTGGATCCAGGAGGCCCGGCAAATGCCCAACGCCCCACTACTGAGTAAGTTACATCTAATTATTTATGTAAGAAATTAACCTAGCTGATATTATGGAGATGTGTATTCCAATATTACTTTATTTATATTACATATGCAGGTGTCCGTTCTGCGAACTGTAGAGCCTATGGCGATAGGCTGGCGCGGTTGCACCACCAGGCAGGTCAGTAATCCTCTCCCTGTAACTGTAAATAAATATAAAAGTATGACAGTTAGTAAAAGAGTGCAGTGTAGTCACTAAGTAATAAAATGTGCAAGTAACAGTGTAAGAGGGTTT
Organism: Protopterus annectens; assembly: GCF_019279795.1. Lineage (NCBI taxonomy): Eukaryota > Metazoa > Chordata > Ceratodontiformes > Protopteridae > Protopterus > Protopterus annectens. The sequence continues at coordinate 1,998,079,752 of NC_056728.1, forward strand.
GCAAGTATTGCTTGATTACAAAAGTGTGATGCAGTCTGTAATCCAAACAGAAAAATGAAAATGTCTAAAATAAAGATGTCCCACCTGAAATATAATAGTACATAACCTGCAGCAGGCTGAAAAGGACAGCTGCATAAGCTGAGTAAAACACGTGTGTGAAATATATCCCTGTTGAAATACAGAAACATGACAGAAGTGAGACTGTTGGAAAGGATTGTAATAACTACAGGTAAAACATGTCAATAAAGCCTAGAATTAAGTACCATCCTGAATTGTAAAAATAAAAGAAGTGAGAGAGTGTGAGAAAGAGTTATGAATCCACCAATAAAGTAGTAATAACTCCTGAATAAAGTATACTGCAGTCAGTACAGAATGAAATGAATGTGACAAGCAGAACCAAACTGTAAAATGTGTTGAAAATGTCACCGCAGCTGGAATGTGTATCCCAAAATCTGGATATGTTGCTCTCAGTCTGCAATATGCAGATAGTATGGTTGTCTGAAATACCAAACATCCACAGTTGTCTATAGCTATATAAAGCAAATATAGCAGGATGATGTAGCTGAACAGAGCCAGATATGAATGTGTATGAATAAAAATGAAAATGTATATTGATGTAGCAGTAACATTCCTATCACCAACTTGAAGTAGTTATCACATAGGAAACTGTAGGCAGAACTGTAGTGTGTATATATCTGAAGCTATTAGAAATGTACAGCATATGTATTGGTATTTGACGTTGTTAATTAAATTTTCTTCACTCTACCGTATAACCACATATAATCCATTCCACGTGAAATTGGTATGTGCAATCACAATTAACACCCCTGGACATTTGTCCTATTGGTTCATACATATTTGCATGTACGTTGATGCATCTGCCCTGTTCATACATCCAAACCTGATGGCCTGTTGCCATCAATCAACCCTGCATGTTGTTGGACTGTGTATTACTGTTCAAAATATGCATGTGTTATGCTTGATGTTCAATGGTTTGAATATCTGGGTGTTTGGTTAATGGGAATACTAATGCATGCTGTTACAACTAATTGTGAATGGTATTGTACGTTACTAACCCAAACTGTCATGACATAATTCAAAACATAGGACAACAGGGAAGGCGGGTTCCAGCGGACCCACCTCTCCCACCTCAGCTGGCGAGTGCAGCTGGCAGTAGTGCCCAGTCCGGACCCTCCTGTGGTGGCCCTGTGCCACCTGTGGGTGGAAGCGCTGCAGGGGATGGGGCTTGTCCACCCTCTGCAAGTGTGGCCGGAGGAGAACAACCACTCACCCTCCGTAGTGTCTGGACTGTGGTGCGTAGGGAGATCCAGGAAGCTGTTCTTGGGCCCCTATGCCAGCTTGAGGCACAGGTGGCACAACTAATGGGCGTGCCTGCTGCCCAGCCTACACAGCCCCCAGCACAGCCCCATCCTGGGCTGTGAAGGCACAGTGGCAACTGCCCATGGGTGGGGATATCAGTTCCACTGTTGCCATCTGTGGGCTCATGGGTTCGAGATATCCAAACATCCATCCCCGTCAATTATGTAACTCCCCCACATGTGTCATACACTGTCCCTGTATGCATCTTGTTTGTCTTGTCTGTTGACCTACCCAACCTACCTCCCCAGCTATACCGACTTCCTCTACCTGACATGCCACTCTCACCTGAAAAAAAAAAAAAAAAAAGGGCACTCTGTACCCACAAAAAAATTACGCCTCATACATAGCTGCCCATTTCGCACACATGTCTGCTGGACATGGAAACTGTCAATTACAATTATCTGTACAACAAGTATTATTGTTGTCCACACACCTCTCTCAGGGGTGGAAGGTTTCAAATGTCACACCAAATTACAAACATATGCACAGCTGTTGCTGATGAAGAAATGGGCAGCTATGGGCCTTACCTACATCCCTCCTGCAAAACCCGAGCTTGTTTCCCTACTGTCTTACCCTCTTTGTGACCCCTTTTTCACCACTTTCCTGTCTCCCCATTTTCATTTCTTTCAAAGAAAATAGCGCGGGCGTGTGCAAGAGTGAGCAATTTTAAGTGGTTGTAAGCGGGTGTGCGCGGAGCTGAATGCCAGTGCGCATGTGTGAGCTCCGCGCAAACCAGCACTAACCCAGTTACAACTGCTTAAAAGTGACTTAGTCACTCTGAATGACAAGTCCTGTAGTCTGCTCAAAAGCAAAATAAAATCCCACTGTCAGTCCCAAAGCCAGGACCTTGGAAACAGTAGTCTGCATGACTTACCAGTAAGCCATGACTGTTATATAAGAACATTGTGCTACAATAAATATATCATGTAATAGTAGGAATGAATATAAAGGGAATATAGGATGTGTAGTACACAAAGCATGTCATGTATATTTACTGTCAAATGTAGTGGATTTCTAGAATAGTAGTGTGTGAACAGAAACAGCCATGCTAGTTGGTAGCTAGTAGGTAATAATGTCACTGTAGCACCTTGCAAGCCACACACATACTCACAGCAGGATAATCACTGCCATACCCCACAACCTCTTACAGGAACACATCCGGACTAAGTAATAAAAAATGTGGAGCAAGGGGCCAAAAACAGGGACACATTCCAAATAATGCTACAACAAACTTAGACAGTTCAGAGAGTAACAGGTTCTGCATTTTGTTGGATGTTTGGAAGGGTATGAAGTCAGAAACTTAAATGTTTGTCACTATAGTCTGACTTGAGCCCAGAGTAATTTGCCAGAAAAAGCTGTTTATGAGATATTGGCCAAAATATGAGGCAAAATGTGGACAACCTGCAAATATCTGTACACTTGAGAGGTCTGACACTGCCATATTTGAATAGTTAAGAGCCTAGACATAGCAACAGTGACTGAGTTACAGGATGCCCCACAGACTCCCTGTGAAATGTACAAACAGTAGGCAGAAAGGTGTTACAACACATGCAATGGTAACTATAAAGTACTGAAAGTATGCACCACTTGCACGGCAGAAATAGTGTAGTAATACATATGCTCATGCTATCCCACAGTCACAACTGCAGAATACCAGACAATTTAATGGGTGTACCCCACTGATATGTACCATTCCATGAGGCAGATAAAAGATGCACCTGAAAGTCTCTTGGGCCTGCTCAGCAGCATACTCAAATACCCTAATAGACGTCAAGGCCCACACCATGGCCAGACCACACTGTATGCAGTAACACCCTAGCAGATATAGCAAGCATTCCAAGGTGTGAATGTACATGGAAATTAGGAAAGCCACAGAAACACACTACAGTCAGGACACCTAGCAGGCATACAAGTAGTGAATGTAAAGGGCAAATATTGAAGCCATAGCAACAAAGTGCAAGAGCCACTGCTATGTACCAGTTACACCACATGTCCCACAGGAAAGAACACCCACCCACATTAACAGTAGTAGTAGTAGTCTTAGGTGTCAGTGTACATACACACTTAGTACAGGAAACTGGAGAAATGAATGGAGAAATGTTAATCTACAACACAGCCAGAAATACGAGAGGGATACTAACCTTTACACTCACAGAACAGTGTCCAGAGCATACCAGCATGGTCTCTGTCCTTAAACTTTGAAAGGGCCATACCTATCTCACATACCTTTTTATAGCACTGTCCTGGAATCATAGTGAGAACTGCAATCAGTACACAACTGGCTGCATGCAATTAGCAAATGCTGGCTAACAATTGGTGCAGAGGCCATCACATGGACATATGCAGATACCTACAAAAGCATGCTGTACTCCCAGTCCACACATGCAATACATTCATTGCACCCTGTGGAGGTAGGGAGAGACAGAGAGAGAGAGAGAGAGAAAAAAATAAACATACACAAACAAAACCAGTCAGCAACAACCACTCGAAAGCTGACAACTGGCAAGTGGAGCAGCAGGACACCAAACCAGACGGCAACACAAGCAGCTGTGACAAACACAGGTAATGTAAAGTAATACTTTAAAAATCTACATATTGTGAACCCTCCATATGTGTCATTGGTCTGTATCCATATGTATATGAAGATGTGCATAGGGCAGGGGACATACAGTAACTATCAGTGAAGGCTGTACATACATATGTATGTGAGGGCATCTATGTGCACATATCAATGTAGGTTGAATGTAGGTTGTAGTGCAATGTACAAAGTAGGTTTCACAGTTATGTATGTTTAGCAGTATGTTAGTGTGTGTATACAGTTTTGTAAACAAACATGTTGATATATCTACCTATCATATGGATACTTATGTATGTCAATATATGATGTATGTATATATGTATATATATATATATATATATATATATATATATATATATATATATATATATATAATATGCATATATGTATACATACATAGAGAGGGATGTAGGAGTACATAGACAGATGTAGATAGACAGAATATGTACAAACATATATATGTAATACACACATACAGATATAGATATATGTAGATACATATACATAGACAGACAGATCTGACTATCTACAGGTATGACTGTATATGACAATCTCACACTTCTCCTGTCCCACCCCCTCTGTCACTCTCGCCCCCTCTCTGTCACACACCCCCTCTCCATGCCTATAGCAATATATATATATATATATATATATATATATATGTATATGTATACAGACATATAAATATATATATATATATATATATATATATATATATATATATATATATATATATATATATATATATATATATATATATATATATATATATATATATATATATATATATATATATATATATATAGAGAGAAAGATATATATATATTCTGAGAGAGGCACATGTGTACAGATGTATTGCAACAGGTGCCTGGTGACAAAGGCATGGAGTGAACACCACTGTCAAAACTGGAGTACCATACCCCATTTCAAATCACCTACACCAGTAACCACCAGATATTTGATTGACTGCCCACCACTGCATGTGTCAGGGGTGAACAGGGTCATAAATGTGTACAATAGTCCCCCCAATGATATTCACAGTGGCATACTATTCCTGGAATACCTGCACATGGTATGTGTCAGCAGACATGGTGTGTCAGCTATGGACATGTAGGTCAGTGTACCCCTCCACATCACACAATGGCTGCCACGGTATGTACCTCACATGACAGCTACAGAAATGGAGAAGGACACAGTGACATGTACAACACTGTGACAATTCACTCAAACACATTACCAATGCATAGTGACTGACAACACCACAGAGTACACACATACTACCCACATAGAGGTTACCACTCCTGGATTTACATACTTAAGTCACACCCATGATAGATGTCCAACAACCATAATAACACCTCACACCATCCACAACCTAAATGACTGCTGTGTGTCATCCGTGACACTGCAGTAGAGAGCACATGGCAGAGGTACAGGTTCCTACCCACAGATAAGACATACCCTGCAATAAAACACACAGTGTTAAGAAGCAAAACTCCCCATGAGTATATGTCACACATACCCCTGCTGAATGTTAGTCAGATAGGTAATATGCCATATGAGTCACCCTGTGAAACTGTTTGACAGGAGCAGGTACCATCACATCACATGTGTCACAATGGTCAGGGTAGCAGAACAGTATGCTGCTGTAGTCCCAGGGGCAATAGCATATTGTATTGTATTGTATTGTATTGTAATGTATTGTATTGTGTTGTATTGTATTGGTATGTAGAGGTGCCTCCTTCATGGAGTGGAACCACTGCTGCTGTACGCCAGTGTACAAGTACATATCCTGTAGTCAGGCTAGTGTTACATATCACTTATATATGTGTGTTTAGCTCCTCTTGGAGTTCATGTAGCATGCAACCGGGGATCAGGTCCCATTCATGTTGTGTTTTCTGCTTTTCTGAGGGCGGCTCTCAACTGGACATCTGTGATGACAGGGAGGTTACAGTCAGCTGGGATAAGTATGTCTCAGTTTGGGGGAGAGGGAGGGGGGAAACCTGCACTGAACCTGTCTGACACAATGTTGCCAATATCTGTGGGTTCAGTGAATTATTTGTTGTTGTGTACTAACTATGAGCATATTGGAGGGTTTCTGACCAGGTTGCTAACATAACTGAAGAAGGCCTTGTGTTTATCTGTAGTGTCCCCATTGATTTCTCTCTCAAAGTTGCCCATGGATGTTTGTATGAGAGAAAATAGCTCCTTACTAGTGCTGATCAGACATGCCTTCCCTTTATGGAATTATGCTCTGTCTTGCAGTAGCTTCCATCTTTTGTTATACAATCTGTCTATGGCTAGGGTCCACCAGACAGGATGCTGTCCCTTTGTGGAGAGTGTCTTGGTCTTATTTGGGAATTGCGTGATCCATGCATTCTCTGAGATGTCCGTAGAAATCATTTGTGAAGGGGTCAGCATTGTGGGTTGTGTCTTCCACTGGCCCAGTGGGCTTAAAGGATACCATGTCAGTGTTACGAAGTGTAAAGTTTGCATTTGAAATGTTATTCACTGTAGTCGTTTGTGCTGGTGGTGGAGGTGGGATATGTATATCCAGGGCAATTAGTTTGTGGTCAGCTCAGAGTAGTTGATGATGTACCCCATACAGTACCTCAATACAAACACCCAGAGTGAGGAGGTGCTTTGGACCTGAATCAGTGTTCTGACTGCTGGGGTTTGGTAGTATGTCGTATGGAATGTGCCAGGTACTGTTGCACAGTTGTTGGCTGAGCACTGATACCTGGCCATTTACATGTGTATCCACCAATAGACACACAGATGCTATATATGTGAGATATGTTGTATCACAACAGTCGAGTAGCATGTGTAGTATGTGTGCCAAATTCTGCTGACATATTTTGCTGATATCATGTTATTTCCTTTTTCAGGACCATGGCTCACCAGCACAATCCAGCATACTCAGCAGCTGAGGATGAGGAGATACACCAGAGCCTGGTGCAGGATTATGCAATACTCTTTTCCCGCACCAGCCAGAATCAGCAGGAGAGGGCTGCACTGTGGCAAGACCTGGTCCTTCGGGTAAATGACATAGGTACGCATAATAGGACATATGAGCAGGTACAACATCACTGCAGTGATTTAATCAGTAATGTCCATCAGCGTGTGTCGGATATCCACAGGCAACAGGTTGCCACAGGTGGTGGGGTGGCTACACATCCCCCACTCACCAGACTGGAGGGACTACTCATAAGTGTTGTGGCTCCAGCCCACCAACAACAACAACAGCAGCAGACCTGCATTATGATGGAGGCTGGAGCCACACAGCAGCAAGACTATGAGCGTGCAGGTAATATGCCATATGTATAGTTGACTGTTGTGTACACTGGTAGTTCATGCATGTGTGAGGTGTGTCCTTTGTTTGTAGCTGTCATCATAGTATCTAATGTGCAAGTGTGATATTCTCAATATCAGCAGCTGACCTGTGAAAGGTGACTGTTGTGCTACTGACCTTCATCATACTCAGTAACAATGGCACAGTTGTGCCCACTGACATTAATTTCCTCACTTCTGCATGTCCCTCCGGTGTAACAGCAATGCAGCCTATCCATGCTGGTGAGTGTGTATTAACCATACCTTCAATAGTCTTGATAGTAATAGTAATATTAGGCTCACTGAGTAGTGCTCTGTGTATGCATGCAGGTGTGTCTGTGTCTGTGTGTTGATATCTCGCATACTGAGTAGTGTGCAAGTGTGCAACTGTGTGCATGTGTGCACGTGTGCACCTGTGCATGTGTGCATGTGTGCATGTGTGCATGTGTGCACCCGTGCATGTGTGCATGTGTGCACCTGTGCATGTGTGCATGTGTGCATGTGTGCATGTGTGCACCTGTGCATGTGTGCATGTGTGCATCACTGGTAACATTGTGTAGACATTGTAAACTGTGTTTCCTGTTTCCCTCCCACAGGTTCTGGTGCTGCTCTGGTGTCATGCAGCAGGGTACCTGAATCAGGTGTCACGGGTACTGATAATGATGACATCTGTGTAATGGCACAGGAAGGTATGCCAGGGTCCGTCACTGGTCAGCCAATTGACAGTACACAGCTGTCAACCCCATCAATGCGCACAGTTATCCTGCCAATACATCCTTTGTCACCAATGTCCCTAGGTGATGGATAGGATACAGTGGGCATTGACCAGGGTAATGTGGTATCTGTGGCACATGCTTCCCCACACAGCAGCCATGGGCATGGCCCTGAGATGGTACCACACAGACAGATGTCCAGGGATTCTCGTGGGAGTATCTGTGGGCGTACTGCCCCTGTCAGACGTGCCCACAGAGGTCTTACAACCTCAGCTATGTTTTGGGCTGTCATGCAGACACAGTCACGTATGGAACAGAACACCAGACAGGGTCTGAGGGAACTGACAGCATGTCGCACAGCCATGACTGACAGTATGCGTGACAATGCGGCTGCCATCCGTAATTTCACCGATGTCATAGACAGACGTTGTGGGGACATATTAGATCGGTTCCACAAATACATGTCCATGATCCAGGGCGATGGTGGATGGTTGAGGCATTGACGTGGATGTATGCCAGCAACAGCAGCAGCTGGCAGTCGTGGCGTTCGACAACAGGGCTGCGGCTGCCCCCATAGTGCCAGCAGCAGCCCCAGCAATGCTGGGTCTGTGCTGTCATCAGACCGCCCCAGGAGACCACGTGCACATGGCTCTGGACAGGCCCGTCAGGGATCTGTGTCCAGTCAATGAACACCTGCTTCTGATGACAGTACCCAGTCTGGATTGGTACCGGATACGGTCTGTAGCATCCCAGCAAGGCACAGGTACCGTGTCCATGGCCAGAGACACTGATCTGTATGACCTGGCAGGTACAGTCTGTGGCTGTGCACAAACACCAGTATATGGCAGCCATGAGGTGGAACTGTGTGCATCCATACACACATGCGAATTGACAACACCTAGGGCTACTGCATACACGCACACACTGCATCAACATTGCCCCACCTTGTAATGCTGTCCCTCACCAACACACATACACATACATGTCAATTGGTGGTATCAGTGGTAGACTCAGGCATACCAAGTTCACACCCTGTGCATATGATGAAACTGTGCCACCTCCTGCAATCTGTAACATCAGTGCAGGTACAGGTTAACATGTTGCTGATGCACAGGGTGACTACATAGATGTGTAGTAATAGTATCATGTTGTTAACAGTACTGTGTGCTGATATAATTGTGGGTATATCCCAGCATGCCGGATGCAGTAAGGGTATGATTGTCTTGTACTGTTGTCTACACCCATGGTAAGTTCCATAGTATATCATCTGCACATGCTGGCATACTGGTGGTAAGGATGTCAACAGAAGGCAACATACATAGGTAGCACAGGGGATAAGGTAATGAAAGTATTGATACACAGTGATGGACACATAAACTGCAAGTGGCATGTTGCCCACACTGGACTCTGCAATGCGGATGTTTGAGGATGTTGATATGTGTGCAGTACTACACGACTGGTACAGGACACACAGGAGCACCCTAGCACTGCAAGCTCACATCTCATACCATGCTAGACAGCCCCAATACACAAAACTAACTTTCACAGGATGGAGAGTCCCCATAAATGTCAGGGATACTGTGGTGGCAGGCCAGGTAGCATACATCCTACTAAGTATGGAACCACTGAGTGAAGGCTCAGTGTCTGTTATTTGACATGTGTATTACTGCAGGTATGAGCACCTGGGTTTCCATCCAGTTATTGTACATCCTGATGGTACATGGTCTGTACACTTGTGTGCGCTGAGACTGGACCCAAGCCATCTGATCTGTGTATTTCCATGTACATGTGTATAGTGTCTGCATATTTGCACTGTTACCTACTGGAAGTGGTACAGCTTGTTTGTTGTACAATGGACTACATGCAGCCCTGCTTACTGTAGCTTTGTTTGCATGCATGTTTGCTTGCAGTTACCCTGGAACACTGATCCCACCTGCAATGCAGAGTTACAGAGCTTCTGTGGACTCCTAGTGACATCTGCATAGCTTACTATATGTATGTCCATGTCTCACTTGACAGAACGTCACTGTTTGTCCTGTTCACATGTACGTTGCCTGTGACACATTGCATATGACTCACCTGGCATTTGTCCACGTGAGAAGTCATATATGCCAGTGCTAACTAATTACAGGCACTACACCCTCACATACTCACCTTCTGTTGAACCACCTGCTTCGCTAGGGATGGCTTGCACCTGTCACCCCTGGGCTTTCGGATATTGGCAAAGGCTCTTGCTACCCCCATAGTGACTTTTTTAGGCAAGGCTCAAAAGACAAACCCACCTCCATAGGTATCACAAGGGATAAGAAACTAAGAGTAATGCTACTCAATGCCAGAAGTCTAAACCTCAAGATGCACGCACTCAAAACTCTCCTTTGCATGGAGAACATTGATATCTGTGTAGTAACAGAAACCTGGTTCAGGACTCCTGAGAGCACCCCAGCACTACCAGGTTATACCTCATACCATATTTTTCGGCCCCAAAACTTGGACAGAACCACAAAAGGAGGGGGAGTATCGATATTCATCAAAGATACCCACACCTCCAGGTTGGTGGCAAAGCACGAAGCATCAGAGACTATCCATGTGCAACTAACAGTGGGTAAAACTGCCTTCCAGTTTATAGCCTGCTACAGACCACCCTGCCAAACCCAGGAACCCCACTCGACCTTCCTGAAAACACTGGAAAATATGAAGGTCTCTCCAAACACCATTATATTGGGTGACTTCAACTACCCAAACATAGACTGGGAGAATTACTCTAGCTCCAACACCCTAGCCCAAAGGTTCCTAAAATTTATAAACTCAAATGCTATGGAACAACTTGTTACCTCTCCCACAAGAGGGGAAAACATGCTGGACCTGATCATCATCAACATAGGGACTCTGTGCTCCAGACCAGAAGTGTATCCCTCACTGGTAAGATCAGACCATAAACTAATCTCACTGGATATTCACATCCCGACCCCACACCCTGCCCAGAAAACCACAGTGAAAAACTACTCTAAAGCAAATTTCACACTCCTCAAAACCGAGGTGGAATCCTTCAAAGCCCCTGGGCCTGTGGAACATACAGCCCAGACCGCAGAATCCTTTATAAACGCATTCTATGAACACCTTCAGGAATGCATGGATCATGCGATCCCAAATAAAACCAAGACCCAATCCTCCAAAGGCAGACGTCCTGTCTGGTGGACCCCAGGCATAAACAAACTATACAATAGAAGGAGGAAGCTACTAAATTATAGAGCAAAATCCCAAAAAGGGAAGGCATCACTGATCAGTATTAGCAAAAAACTACGGGCACTCATAAAATTGTCTAAGGCCAGCTTTGAGAGAAATATTGCACAGGACACTAAGGATAATCACAAGGCTTTCTTTAGTTATGTTAGGAACCTGGGTGGTAATTCCCAGATATGCTCAGAATTAGTCCAAAATGAACCCACAGACATTGCCAACATCCTAGCTGACAGGTTCAGCGCAAACTTCTCCCCCCCTCCACACCAAAAGGGCAAATATCTATCCCAGCAGAGTGCTGCCCCCCTGACATCTCAGATGCTCAGGTAAGAGCTGCCCTCTCCAAAGCAAAAAACACAGCATCAATGGGACCAGACGGTGTCCCGGGCTGTGTCCTACATGAACTCCAAGAAGAGCTAAACCCAAAGATAAAACTACTGTTCAATCTCAGCCTTACTACAGGATATGTGCCCAAAGAGTGGTGTACAGCAACAGTGCTCCCTCTCCATAAAGGTGGTGCCTCAACGGATCCTGGAAACTATTGCCCCATAAGCCTGACTAGCTTGGTCTGCAAAGCTATGGAAAGGATCATCATGGACCTCATAAATAAAGATATTGGGGACCTACAGACATTGGATCCTACCCAGTTTGGCTTTGTTAAGGGCAGATCCTGCCTCTTAAATCTGGTTGATTTCTTTGAAACAGTCACCAAGGCCATTGACGAGGGGAAGGTGGTCCACACAGCCTACCTGGACCTCGCAAAAGCCTTCGATACAATACCCCACTCATGCTTTATAGATAAGCTCACCAGCTTAAATATAACCCCCTATGTCACTAGATGGATTGCAAACTGGCTCAAGGACAGAACCCACTTGGTTAGAATTGCTGGAGCCATGTTAGACTCCAAACCAGTTATAAGTGGTGTCCCACAAGGCTCAGTCCTGGGACCTCTCTTGTTTGGTATATATTTCTCGGAGGTACAGGCCAACACGGAAGGACTGTGGCTGACCAAGTTCGCAGATGACTGCAAACTGGGCACCATAATCGACTCTCCAGCCGACACAAGCATCCTCCAAAAGGGCCTCATAGAAACAGACAACTGGTGCCAGAGCTATGGCCTCAAGCTAAATGCCAAAAAGTGCATAGTCATCCCCTTTGGCAAAAACAAAGTGCCCACAGATTACCACATAGGTGGTAATCCATTAAGTACAGAAGAAGTAATTAGGGACCTGGGGACCCAAGTTGATAGCAATCTCTCATTTGACAACCACATGGCCAAAGTGGTTAGAAAAACATTTTATATAGCCCACCTAATCATGAAGGGATTTACATCTAGATCAGGGGAGGTCATCGTGCCTCTTTACTCATCCCTCATCAGGCCCATAATTGAGTACCATGCCCCTTTTGGGATGTACCTTACCAGACACCTGCAGCAACTGGAAAGACCCCAAAAGTACCTCACCATGAGGATCAAAGGGCTCAACCAAATGCCATATGCTGCCCGGTTAAAGAAACTCCAGCTCTACTCAGTGGCATACCGCCTGTTCAGAGGCGATCTGTGCCTAACGTATAAAGCCATGTCCAACCCGGAATTAATGGACATGCTGCACCTCAGAAAATCCAAATCCCATTGAGCTACGTGCTCGAGAGACTTGAACCTCAGCACTGAAATAAATAGGACATGCTGGAGGGACAGATTCATAAACCAGAGGCTCCCTTCACTCTGGAATAAAATCCCAGTCCAGGTTAGGCAGAGTCCCTCATTGACTCTCTTCAAGAGGAATCTTGATGAGTGGATGGGAGATCGTAGGTTTACCCCGGGTATCACTTCTGTGACACGGTTAGACAGAGGCACATTATACTAACCTCGAAAAAGGGCATAGCAAAATAAATTTAAAATGGGTGGCGAAAGCCAAACACATACTGGCTAGGCTTATAAATGCCCTAGGGCAGATAGCCTAGTATGAACCTATGAACCTATGTACCTTGTTCCCCATTGGCCCTATGTGCTGTTAATCACCATGGCAACCACAATACTATGGTAGCATGTGCAAAGGTCACTTGCCAGTCACCTCTATGGTACAGTTATGGAATATGTGGGTCATGTGGCAATGTCACAGCTGCCACATGTACACAGTCAACCCTCTCCCCTACACATGGATGTACAACACATGTATGAGATGCAACCACATAGCCAAACTGGGGACTAAGCACTCTGAACCCAGTACTGGCATAACCTGTCAGGTGGCATGAAATACTACAATGACTACAATACCAATCTGAAGTAGACCTACACTGGCAGCAATCCAAACGTGAACACACTGGGCCATTCATGGAGCCTCAGAATAGCATCCTGCCTGAGCAGCAGACACCTCTGCAGCTGGCACAGGCATACGTTAAGCCAGAACACAGCACGTGCAACACATAGCACACAAATCCTGTGTGCCAAACAGTCACAGCCTGTAGGGCTAGACAACACACCTGCTACAGTTGTGTTAGGTATCTTTATTGTCCGGTACAGTGAGATCCCGCTCACCAGGCTGGGCAAGGTGAAGGTCACAGTGATATGCCCGTGAGGCACTATGGTCCACCACATAACACAAGCATACAGGTCAGTCAGAGGCATGGACACATATGACTCAGTCATTGTCCATGCCACTATGGCTGACCTGTGATGTACCTCTCTGGACTACATGATAGGGAACATGGAAGGGATCTCTGAGCATGTGGCACAGGCTGGTATGACCCTGACCTTGGTTGGCATCATACCCTCATCAGGAATGCCGACGTATTACTGAATGCTGATGAATTATGGTAGCTACAACACCCTAGCAGAAAGGTTCTTAGCATGTAGTCACTGCATTGCTATGGAACAACTTGTTACCACTACCACAACAGGTGAAAACATGCAGCACCTGTTCATCAACAACATGTAGACTATATGCCCCAGACCAGATGTGTATCCCTCACTGCTAGGATGATACCATATACATCTCACACTGTATATACACATACCACATGCAGCACCCGCACAGAAGACCACAGTCATAATGTTATCCAGTGCAAATACCATGTATTCACATGTGACAGGCATCAGACATGGGAACTATTGAAGGTCACAGGTACATATGTGTATTTGGCACACACATACATCATCTGTGTCCATTGCCATTACTGGTTTAATTGGTCATGCAGTATTGTGAACAACAACCCACACACATGGGCATTCTGTGTGACAAAAACACGTGGCATGTGTGGAATTCAAAGCCATAACTAACTGTGCTATAACAGTAGTGAGAGATGCAGTAGCAGAGCATGCTATTTGCATTACTGGGAGATTTGCCCTCTTCCACTGTACTTGTAGGGTGCTGACATCATCTCTGTGTAGATATTGGAATATGCAGCAGCTGGTATGTTGTACTGGTTGGCAAAAGGGTCAGTTTTCTCATCCATGTAATTGCACACACCTTACTTTCACCCCCCACCACACACACACACACTTGCAGTATTCAAACCTCTACCTAACTAGATTATGAAACACAAGACGTTCGCATTAGCGGAGTGCGCTATTCACTTTACTGGGAGGCTTTTCTTCTCCTGCTGTACTTATAGGGTGCTGACATCATCAGTGTTTAGAAAGGGGAATGTGCACCCTGTCGTGTGTTCTCCTAGTTGCCAAAAGGGACATTTCCCTCACACAAAATTGCACACACACTACCCCCCCTTACCCAAACACACAGTCTTGCCATTTGCAGGATTTAAACTTCTACCTAACTATGTTATGACACTCCAGATGGACGCATTAGCGGAGCACACTATTCGCATTACTGGGAGGCTTCCTTTCTCTTGCTGTACTTATAGGGTGCTGACATCATCAGTGTTTAAAAAGGGGAATGTGCATCCTGTTGTGTGTTCTCCTAGTTGCCAAAAGGGACATTTCCCTCACTCAGAATTGCACACACACTAATCTCCCTCACCCAAACACACACACTTGCAAGATTCAAACCCCTACCTAATTGTGTTATGACACTTGAGACGGATGTATTAGCAGAGTGCGCTACTCACATTACTGGGAGATTTCCCTTCTCCTGCTTTACTTATAGGGTGCTGACATCATCAGTGTTTAGAAAGAGGAATGTGCATCCTGTAGTGTGTTCTCCTAGTTGCCAAAAGGGACATTTCTTTCATACAGCATTGCACACACACAGAGCATTTGCAGGATTCAAACCCCTACTTAACTATGTTATGACACTCAAGATGGACACATTAGCAGAGCACGCTATTCACATTACTGAGAGGTTTCCCTTCTCCTGCTGTACTTATAGGGTGCTGACATCATCAGTGTTTAGAAAGGGGAATATGCATCCTGTAGTGTGTTTTCCCAGTTGCCAAATGGGACATTTCTCTCAAACAGACTTGCACACACACCAACCCTACTCACCCACACACACACACACACACACACACACACACACACACACACACACACACACACACACACACACACACTGAGCATTTGCAGGATTCAAATCCATACCTAACTATATTATGACACTTGAGGGAGACGCATTAGCAGAGCGGACTATCCGAATTACTGGGCATCTGTTCTGCACCTGCAGTATTTATAGGGTGCTGACATCATTATTTCTACAGAGGTATGTACATCTAGTACTACCTGTCAGGTGGGGGATAGCATATATATGCATTTGCAGCCACCTACCTCAGGGTCAGATATGCACATCACACTGGCAGGTTATGTTCTATACCATGCTTCATGACCACAGGACCTGTAACACACAACACAACCAGTTTGGACCACCCCTCCCACATCCAGGACACACACTTTGCTTCCCTGGGAACAGTGCCAAGATATGCAGGTGTTCACATACACCATTCCAGTTGTTAACGTCAGGTACAGGTATATTGTGTGGGAACTACTCAGGCCTCTACAACATTACCCTACAGCCACTACAATTTGTGAGTCCATGTGCTATGGCAGAACCACTCACCACAGCCACGAGGGGGAATACATATTGCACCTGACCACCTGCAACATGGGTACTCACTGTTCCAGACCAGAGGTAGACCACCATTGTTGATATCTGACCATACCCACCTTCCCTTTTTTAACCAATTAAACCCAAGGGAAGGTTTTTTTCCACTGAAAAAAAATTTTAAAACAAAAAATTTTCATTTGTTTAAACTTTTAAAGGTTTTTAAAAGGGCAATTTTCTGGGGGTCCGGGGTTGCTTTTCCTTGCCCCTTTTTTTTTTTGGCAAGGGGAAGGGTTTCTTTATCCATGGGATAAATACCCTGAAGTCCCAAAGGGAACCGTAATTTTAAGGGCCCTTTTGGGACCCGTCCCAGCCCTGGGTAAAACATTTTAGGCAGTAGCCCACGAGGGAGGACACCCTTAACAGGTTTAAAAATTTTGGGACCAAACCCCCTTCAAATTTTCCCTTCATTTAATATCACGACAAAGGTTTTAAAAAAGTAAATTGTCCAAAAACAATTTCCAGAAAAGGCCTTCCCCTCAGTCTTTTATTTATCCCACTTCTTTAGATCCCCCAAAAAGCAAAACCCCCTTTTTCCGGCACCCCCCCCCAACCAAATTTTTGGCTTTGCCTTCAATTTGGGGGTCTTCCCCTGTTCCCTGCTTGAACCAAAGAGGCAAGACAATTGCCTCAAAAACAATTCCCCCCTTAAAACCTACTTTTAGTGGAAAATAGGGCCAAAATGGGGGGGCGAGCCCAAAATCTGGGAAGCCGTCATTTTTTGGGGCCCCAAACCAAAACCCAGTTTGACCTCACAAACCCAAATTTTAAATTTTAAAAAAAAAAAGGCATAAATGGAGGTCTTTTTCCAAAAACCCAAGGCCCCCCGCCCCAAACAACTTTAACCCCGGGGAAAAAATGAAACCCCTAATCACGTAATGTCCGTAAACCCTTTTAAGGGCAAAAACCCAATTTCCGAAATGTTTTGGTTCCCAAAAACACGCGTGCCAAAACCCGATATGGGGGCCAACCCTTTTCTAAAACTGAAAATTTGGCCTAAAGGTACAAAAGCCCCTTCATTTCCAGGGTTTTTGTCGACCTAGCCCCCTTTATAAAAAAGGGCATTTGGGGTTGATTTTCCATATGTTTAACCCCTTGGGAGCCCACCCACCAAATTTTTGGAAAGAGAAAATGAACTTTAACAATTCTTTAAATGGTTTTTTTGGGGTCCAAAGTTGTTGCCCGGGAACTGCTTTTTGGCAACCCCCAACAAAGGGGGGTTTAACCCGTCCCCGGGTTTCGGGGTATTTGGGATAAGGTTTCAAATCCTTTTCAATAAACTAAAACCAACCCCCCTTTGAAAACCGGAAAAAAAAGGTACCCGGTTCCCGAACTTTCAAATTTACGACCCGGGCCCCTTTAGTTTTAGAAAATTTTCTGTGACAAAACCTGGTTAAGGGGGCCCTTTTGGACACCCAGGGATTTTTTCAGGTTTTACCCCAAACCCGGGTTGCCCCCAAAAGGACCCCAAAAAGGGTACCAATTTGGCAAACACCCCAAGGGTGGGGCCCTAGCCCTTTTTAAGCCATCCCGGTGGTTTTGGCCTTTGCAAATTGTAAGGGGGGTTTGGGCCCCCTACAAATTTAGGAAACTGGCCTTCCCAAAAACCTGAATAAAGTATACCCAAAACCACCATCTCCCCCTACTTCAAATTCCTTTGAGGGGGAATCAAGGAAACCCTGGCCAAAATTCCCGGGGGTTTAAAATCAAATGGGTGGCCTTGGGAATCCCCAAAAAAACAACTTGTCCATTATTTAGGGTGGGGCCAAGGGTTTTCCCCCGGAAGTACCCCATTTAGATTGTAAAAAATTGCGGAGGGTTTATTACCCCCCCTTTGGAAAATGGCTTTTTTTAAGGGCCCCTTCCCTTTTGGGTGGCCTTTTTGGCCCCGTGGGGAAAAAACTCAAATTTTTTAATCAAAATGGGCCCTTTCCAAACCCTTTAACTTGGTAAAGGTGAAAAAAAAACCCTTTACCCAAAAAAAGGGTCTGGGGACCCCAAAACAAAATTTTCCCAAAAAAAAAACTATAAAGGGTGAGCAAAACCAAAATGACCCCCTTATCCTTAAAACTAAACTTTCATAAAAATTAAAAAATTGGGAAAAAAGGTAAAAAATTTTTGAAACCAACTAAGGCCCTTTTTGTTAAAATGGGGGGGGAAAAAACCCCAATTGTTCCCCAGGGTTTTAAAAAATGTTAAGATTAATGGGGGTTAAACACCCAAAAATTTGGTAAGGTTGGGCAAAATTCTGGGAAAATCCACCAAAGGGGGGACCCCCCAAAAACTGCAATTAGCTTGCTGACATGGCTATGGCACCAGTTGTCTGCTTATATGTGGCCCTTTTGTGGGATGCTTGTGTCAGCTGGAAGGTCAGATATGGTGGCCAGTTTGTAGTCCTCTGCAAACATGTTCAGACACAGTCCTTCCATGTTGGCCTGTACCTATGGGACATATATACCAAACGAGGGAGGTCCCAGGACCAAGCCTTGTGGGATGCCAGCTATATCTGGTTTGTAGTCTGACATGGCTGCAGCATGTCTGACCATAGCAGTTCTGTCCTTGGTCTGGTTTGCAACCCCTCTACTGACATAGGGGTTTATATTTAAGCTGGTGAGCGTATCTATAATGAACAGGTGGGGTATTGTATGGAAGCCTTTGCAAGGTCCAGCTATGCTGTGTAGACCACATTGCCCTCATCAATGACCTTAATGACTGTTTCAAATGAGTCAAACATGTTTAAGGGGCAGGATCTGCACTTAAGAAAGCCACACTCGGTAGGGTCCGGTGTCAGTAGATCCCCAATATCTTTATGTCTGCGGTACATGCTGGTCCTTTCCATAGCTGTGCAGACCAAGCTTGTCAGGATTCTAGGGTGGTAGTTTGCAGTATCCATTCAGGCTACACCTTTGTTGAGAAGGACCACTGTTGTTGTATGCTGCTCTTTGGGTACATATCCTGTGGTAAGGCTGACATTGAGCAGTAGTGTAATTTGGCATTCCATTCTTCTTGGAGTCCATGTTGTACTCAGCCCAGGACACCATCTCATACCATTGCTGCTGTGTGTTTTGCTTTGTAGATGCTGGCTGTTACTTCAGCATCTGCAATGTCAGGGGGCCAGCAGTCTGCTGGGATAGATATTTTGCATTCTGGGGGGGGGGGTTTGCACTGCACCTGTCAGGTTGGATGTTGGCAATATGTGTGTGTGTTTGGTATGTTGTTTGTAATATTTGAGTGATTCAGAGCATATCTGTGAATTCCCAACAAGGTTCCTACCATCAGTTAAGAAAGCCGTGTGATTATCCTTAGTGTCCTGTACAATTTGTATCTTCATAGGTTCATAGGTTCATACTAGGCTATCCACCCTAGGGCATTTATAAGCCTAGCCAGAGTGTGTGTGGCTTTTGCCACCCCTTGCTATGTAAATATTATGGCCATTTATGATTTACTTTACTGTGCCTCTGTCTGGACGTGACACAGAGAAGATCCCCAGTGTACATCTACGATCATCCATCCACTTGGCAAGATTCCTGTTGAAGAGTGTCAGTGAGGGGCTCTGCCTAACATGGAGTGGGATTCTGTTCCAGGGTGTAGGGAGCCTCTGGGTTATGTATCTGTCCCTCCAGCACATCCTATTTCATTATGTATTGAGGTTGACATCTCTCACTCTCACAGCTCCAATGGCTTTGGGTTTTCTGGGGTGGAGCATGTCCATTGCTCCTGTGTTGGACATGGCCTTGTACAACAGGCATACAATGCCTCTGTGTAGGCAGTATGTGACTGCATTCAGCTGGGGTGTCTACAGCCAGGCAGCATATGACATATATCTGAGACCCTTTATCCTCTTGGTGAGGTACCTTTGAGGTCTTTCTAACTTCTGCAGGTGTCAGGTAATGTACATCCCAAATGAGGCATTGTACTAGATTATGGGTCTGATAAGAGAACAGTATAGGGGCACAATGACCTCTGCTGACATAGATGTGAATCCTTTCATGATATGGTGTCCAATATAGACAGTCTTCCTAGCCACGTTGGCAATGTGAGTGTCACACAACAGGTTACTGTCCACTTGTGTCCCTAGGTCCCTGATTACTCCTTCCATACATAATGGTTTACCACCTATGTGGTAATTTGTGAGTACCTTGTTTGGTATTTGGTGGGACATTCATACTGTCCAGTGTCTTCAGGATGGCTGGGTGGGGTTCCTGTGTGTGAGAGTGTGGTCTGTAGCATGCTACAGACTGTACAGCAGTTTTGCCTATGGTTAGTTGCACATGGGTGGTCTCCGATGCTTTGTGCACATTCAGTTACCTGGACGTATGGGTGTCTGTGCTGAATATGGATACCCCCCCTCCTTTTATGTTTTGGTCCAGGTTTTGGGGCAATAATGCATGATATGTGGTATAACCTGGTAGTGCTGGTGTGCTGTCAGGAGGCTTGCTGCAGGTTTCTGTCACTGCATGGACATCAATGTTCTCCATACTGGGGAGGGCCTCGGGAGCATGCATATTGAGGTTTACATGTCTGGCATTAGTCAGCATTACCCTTATGTTTCTTTCCACCTATGCTTACTAGGGTGGTGGGTTAGTCTTTTCAGCCTTGCCTATGAAAGGCTCTATGGAGGTGGCAAAAGCCTTATCCAATATCCAGACGCCCAGGGGTAACAGGTGCAAGCCATCCCTGGAACAGGAGCGTGGCTTGTCAAGCATGACAACCCAAGCAGACAGACATTGGATTCCCTTGGAATGACACCAGTAATTGTGCCACTTGTTAAAGCTGATCATTCTGTGTTTGTACTGTGGCATCATTCTTGGTGAGGGTAGGATGCTGCAAACGGTCAGTGTCATACTGGCCTGGATTACATAATTGGAGAGCTCATTTATGTCTCTTTTCATGTAGTCTGGGAGGTACATCTCAGGTCATTCACGCCAGCATGGACAATGACTGCATCATATTTCTACTTGCTTTAGGGTGACCTGCGTACTTGTGTTATGCGGCGTATTGTAGCAGCCTACAGGCAGCTTACTGTACCCTTTCCCTTGTTCAGTCTGGTGAGTGGGACAGCAGTGTGTTTGACTATGGAGTCACCTATTACAACTGTATCAGGCATGTTGTTTCTCCTTCTGGCCTGTGACTGTTTGGCACACCAGCTTTGTGTACTATGTGTTGCATGTGCTATGTTTGGAGGTTGTGGTTGCTTAGGTGTCTGCTTTGGAGACCTCTGTTGGTGTGGTGTGTTTGTAATTAGGGCCTCCAGGAATGTTTTTCTGTGTTTATGACTTTGGTTTGCAGTTGTGTAGGTCTATGTGGGACTGGGTTTGTGGTGCGTGTGGTTACCTTCTCCTCCTGACTAGTTTTGACAGTACTGAGTTGAGGGAGCTCAGCCTCCAGTTTGGATAAATGGTTGCATCTCTCACATATATTTGTATTTCTTGGGGGGAGTTGAGGGTTGTCTGTGTACTTGGGGCAGGTGTAACATTGCCTCAAGATTCACAGATTCAACTTGTTGTAGCTGGCCTTAGTGGATTGTATGTGTGGACATATTTTATTGCCATACTACTGATCAGTGATTACTTCCCTTTTTATGTTTGCTCTATCATGTAGTAGCTTCCTCATTCTCTTGCATGGTTTGGTAATGGTTGGAGTCCACCATGACAGATGCCTGCATGTATGGCATTGTGTCTTGGTTTTATTTGGGATTGCATTATCCAAGCATTCCTGGCAGTGTTCATGGAATGCCTGTATAACAGGTTCTGAGGTGTGGCCCATATTTTGCACCTGCACAGGGCCTTTAATGGATTCCACATCAGTTTGGAAGAGTGCAACTTTTGCTTTACACATGTTTTTCACTGTGGTTTTCTGGCCAGGGACTGTGGTCAGGATGTGTATATCCAGTGTGATTACTCTATGGTCTGGTCTTACCAGTGAGGGATACACTTCTCATCTTGCCATCCAGTAGCCATGTTGCTGATTATCACATCCAGTATGCTTACCCCTCTTGTGGGAGTGGTACATTGTTCCTGGGCATTTTGGTTTATGGATTCTAGGAACTTTTGTCCTACAGTGTTGGAGCTAGTATAATGCTCCCAGTCTATGTCTGGGTATTTTCAGTCACCCAATATAATGTGGTTTGGAGGGCTTGATATATTCATGTATTCCAACATAGGCCAGGTGCAGTTCCTGGTGTTAGGATGGTAGTCTGTAGCAGGCTATAAACTGGGAGGCAGTTTTAGCCACTGTTACTTGACCATGGCTAGTCCATGCTGCTTCTTATTGTGGTACCAACATGGGGGTATGGTTATCCTTGACAATTATTGCTAGTCAGCCTCCTTTTGTAGCTTGTTCCATGTTTTGAGGCTGTTCAGCACAGTATGAGGTGTAACCTGGTAGTGTTAGGGTGCTGTTGTGAGCCTTGACCCAGTTTTCTGTTACAGGACAGATATCAACATTCTCCATACTGGGGGAGTTTAGACTGCATGCATCTTGCTGTTTAGACTTTTGGCATTGGGTAGCATTACATCTAGGTTCTTATCCCTTGTGATACCTATGGAGGTGAGTTTGTGTTGTGAGCCTTACCTATTCAGGGCACGCTGTGGGTAACAATAGCCTTTGCCAGTATCCATAAGGCCTGGACTGATAGGTGCACGCCACCCCTAGCAGATGGAGCATTATGTCATGCTCAGCATGTCATCCGAGGCTGGCACACATTGGATCCCCTTTGATTAACTGCAATACTTCAGCCAATTATTGCAATTGATCATCTCATCGTCATATTGTGGCATCATGCTTGGTGAGGGTAGGATGTTAGTCAGGGTCATCAAGTGTGCATATACTACATGGTGTTACATTGCTTAACACATGGCATTCATGCCTCAGGTGGTGCTGCAGGGCTGCCTCTGTCAGATGCACATACTACACTCCCTGTACATGTTTGAGAGCAGGTTATGTCATTTTAGGCATCCCTGTTATTATATGAGTGAGTCAGAGAGGGGTATCATTCCCAGGGTTCCTACTGAGCCAGTGTATGTGCTATGCGTTGCCTCTTTGCCAAGGCCAGGGCATACTGGGCATGCCTCCTTCTGCCTACTGGGGCAGGCTCAGGTTGTTCCTCCTCCGAGTCATGCTCTGCCTGTGATGGCCTTGGCAATGGTGGGGGGCTGTTTGGCCCGGCCCTATGCTGGTCCTGCTGCAGCTGTTTTCGCAAGATCATATTATGTAGCATAGCACATACCATGACAATTTGGCTACATGTAGTTGGTGAGTACTGCAAGGCTCCACCAGATGTGTCCAGACACCGGAACCGTGACTTGAGCAGCCCAAACACACGCTCTATTACATTACGTGTTTGTGCGTGTGCCTCATTATTGCGTTCCTGTTCAGGTGTGTGTGCGTTTCTGATGGGTGTCATCAGCCACGGCTCCAGTGCATAACCTGCATCCCCCACTAGGTGTCCATGTGGGATGTCCCCATTGGTAAATGTCTGGTACAGCTGCGTCAAATGCCAGATATGGGAATCATGGTAGCTCCCAGGGCAGCCAGCACACACATTCATTATTATGCCCTGGGCATCACACATGACCTGGCAGTTGATGGAGGGGAAGCCCTTGCGGTTAATGTAGGCCCTACCCCGCTCACCGGCTGGTGCTTTGATGCGTATGTGCATGCAGTCTATTGCACCCACTACCTCAGGGTATTCCACTATTTGCTGGAAGAGATGCATATTGCTGGCCAATACCTCATGGACATTGGGGAAATATACATGATCACTGACATGTGCTGACATGGCATCCAGGAACTGGTTTAGTACCCTGGAGGCTGATGCCTGTGATATTCCCATCATATCACCAGTTGGTCTCTGGAAGGTTCCTGTTGCTAGTATTCCTAGGCCAACACATACCTTGGTTTCCACTGGGATGGGTTCCCCTCTGTTGGTTCTGTGTGTGAGGCGTGGCCTGCACAGCTTGACAATTTTCTGCAGGAGGTCTCTGTCCACTCTATAGCGCTCTACTATCTCCAGCTCATGTAACCCATGGTAGGTGACCCTGGGCCTGTACACTCTTCTCCGTCTCTTCACTGTGCATTGTCTGGCACCATTTACATTGTCACCACCCTCAGCAAGTAGCCTATGTCTCCTTATGACAGCTATGGCAGCCCCTAGCATTTCTGCTCTGAGTTCAGCTTTTTCAGTTTTCACTTCTAATAGCTTACTCCTGTCTTGCAGTGTCTCTTGAGAGAAACATCCTGCACTGCTGTTTGCAGAGTTTTAAGTGCTTGGCTGAGCTACTCTTCTGCCTGTGTAATTGCCTGCTTCTAATTGTTTTCACCTGCTAGCTCCAGCAGTATTCCCTGCTAGCTTCCTACTTATTCTGTTGCTTCCTTTTCCCTTTATGTTTCCTCAGGGGGGAGCAACACGCATACCAGCAGAAACATGCGCACAGTGGCTTACACGCGCGCACACATGCTTACACGGTTCAGAATCCGCTTATTCGGGTTAAAACGTGCGCACACCAGTGCAAACAGGCTTACAAGTCTGCCAATAGGCTCCCACATGCTCAGTCTGCCTTACACGCGCGCACACTGCCCTACTCGCGCCTCATGGTGCGCACACGTGCGCATGCACGCCCAGCAAGAAACTTTGGTGTAAGCAACAGTGTACACCTTCCATTTCTTGACTTTCCCATGCTTATCTTGTGGCACTGCTCTTTCCATGATATGTGTCTGACATCTGTCATGTAACACTGACCTCCAATGAACTGCATTTCTTTCTGCCATTCCCCCCCCCTGTGATGTCACCTATCTCCTACTCTATTCCTCCCCCTTATGTATCTCTTACACTACTCAGAATGTGCTCATTTACTATGTGACAGTGGAATTCAGTATCCTAACACTCATTTTCATCAGATTGCCTACTAATGCTTAGTTACATGTCTTAGACTCAGCTTCCCCCCTTAGCAACCATTAAATGGTGGCCATGTTGTTTTTGGTCTGCTGGTCCCTGCATTGTAAATCCATCTATTGCATAAAACCCACATTTGTGGGTTTATAACCTTCATTTTTATGTTTTATACAGTGCAGCCCGTTTGTGCACTAAAAAAAATGATTTATTTCTCATATTTGCATAGGGGTACTTTGCCAATGGCCACATATTTGGCCATTGGCATGCTGCCTGACACATATGCACCCTTTATTTGGAGCTGACATGGCTCCATTGTGTTTTTTGCAGAAACGTACTCAGTTGTCAACTGAGTATATTTCTGCAGCTAAAACGGCTCTTACACGGGCTGCTTTGGGCTTCCTGGATCAATAATCTACCTCATTCCCATGCCTTTCGGCTGCAAGTGAGGTGATTAGCATATCCACGCCCACTCCGTGTAAGAGACGTTTTAGCTGGTCTCTTACACGGAATTTAGGGCTGTTCCTGGATCGCGAGGGCTGCATGGAGTCTTACACTACTCTTAGACTCCGTGCAAGCCTTCGTGAATCCTGCCCTAAAGCTAGAAAATAATGACAGACATTTGCATTTCAGACTTCATATCCTTCAAAAAAAAATTCATGCTAATGTGAAACCTATTATTCTATCAACTTTCAAAGTTTGTAAGAGCAATATGTAAAAATTGTCACTATTTTTGGGCATCTGTCCCACTTTTATTAATGGCTTTGCCATATTTCTTGCTCTAAGTGGTTGAAAGGTATGCATTTGATATAATTGTATCTTATTTTTTTCCTGAAGCTGTTTTCTATCTTTACATGGACTGAAATTTGTGAGACTAATCTTAAGAGTACTAATTATATAATATTATTCATCATAGCATAGTTTCTATTTAAAAATTATGATCAAATATGATTCAGTCATGCTTCATTTTAATGCATTCCTGTTTTTCCTTGATTTACTTTGTAGAACCCCTCTAGCTGTTTTACTGTAATTTTATCTTTGTAATACATAATTAAGGAAGAAATGTTGTTGTGCATGATATGTAAACACTTTTTTGGTATCATACCACACTGTATACTAATGGCAGCAGTCAGTCTGGTTGTGCTGTACTCTCTCTCTCTATATATATATATATATATATATATATATATATGTATATACTTTTACTGCCTTGTGAAACTAGCAACTGGTGCCACTAGCTAGTAGCAAAGCTTTTTACATGTATTTTAAAAAGAAAGAAAATGTTTTGGTAACAGTCCTGTTCATCACTTCATCACTTTCAGGATTTAACCCCTACTTTGTAGTTTATACCTGTTCATTGTCAGGTAGTGTCTAGGCTAAAAGAGCTTGCCACTTTACGATATGATTTTGCTGAACTAGCTTTCTAAGAGTTGAACCTCAATCCATAGGATGATTTAGTGATCTTATGTTTTAAAAATTGTTTTATTTCATTAGTGTTAATATAATGACTTAAACTGTAACTATAGATTATTTTTATTTGGTTGCAGCTGGTTCTGTGCTCATTTCCATGTACAGCTGTTTGTTATTCTCTTTCAAGGTTGGATGTAAGTAATTTTATTTAATTGTAAGGCATTGTTCTTTCATTATATACATGTGAATGTTAGATGCAAATTTTTTTTAGCAGATAGTTGATACATATGTCGACATTAGCAAATGCTGAGACAATATTTAAATGGTTATGCTTCATTGTGTTGATGGTAAAGCATTTATTGGGTTACCTCTTGCTGTTCTACTTGGGATTTGGAAGATGTATATGGATCTTAGAGTTTTTATTGTGATTCATATCTTTTAAGCTGAGAGACTCTTTTTTAGATGCCACATAACTAGTTATGAGACATTTTAGCTAGAGGTTAGACTAAATTTGAAATAATTCTTTACAGTTCTGCTTATTTTTGAAATAGCTTAGTTATAGTTCTACTTATTTAAATAATGTGAACATTATTGAATGAATAATTTAATGAACTCATTACAGATACACTGTGGGAGGTAGAGATTCACATCTTGAATAGAAAATCTAGTCTATGGATTGTCATCAAACTGTTAAATAAGTTAATTGTTGTTTAAGCTATGGTGCTATATTTATTCTTAAAAAAAAAAAAACAGAAGGTACAATAACAGCAAAGGATTTTATGCATCTTCCTATATCACTTCCAATTAAAATGAAAATACATAATTAATAAAATAATTTAAATGATCTGGTGAAAGCTCAGATTTATTTATTATTTATTTATTTGCAGTTGCTATACCAGGATGGTCGATTGGGCTGAGATTAGCCCGTTTTCAATTGAGTCCTAGGGAGAAAAGCTCCAAACATACAAAATCTTTAATAAACAAGCACCAAGAATATAATGAATATAATAAACAATTTTTGTCTAGTAATGCAAGTACAATTACAAGCATGAATTTAGATACAAGTTAAAAGGAATAATAATAAGAATTATTTAGAGAAAGTTGGTTCATACAGTGGTTGTTGTATCTTTTTGGCTTTTCCCATTTAGGGGTCGCCACAGCAGAACTCCGGTCCGCTAATGATTGGCAGTAGATTTTTACATACCGAGTTGCCAGCCCTGATGTACAACCGTCAACAAAGGTACGCCCATTCACGCATGTCTCCACACAGAAGACGCTTTAGCTGAGAATTGAACAGGACAACGTCTTACTGTCAGGCGACAATGCTACTGCAGCACCACCACCGCAGTGGTAAAGGAAATAAAATAAGAAAAAGCAGATGGTTCATACAGAGGTAACAGAAATAAAATAGTAAAAAATGGTTGTTAGATAATTTAGAAGTATGTAAACTCCTGCTGAAAGGCTGAGTTTCAGATGTAGTTAAGTAGGAGTAGTGCAGTAACATTCCCAGTGGGATGCTAGGTGTGAGTGAAGCAAGGTTTTAAAGGAGGAGCGACTGCTAGTGGAACAGATCAGGGGTGGCAGTGAGTTCGAGAGGTGTGCTAGAGAAAATGATAGTATATGCTTACCAGGTGGGCTGGCAGGTTTATGTAATTCAATAAGATTTTGAGTGTTTGATCTGAGGAGTCTATCAGGTATGGGCAGTTTGAAGGTGGAAGCTAGGGAGGAGCAATGTGAGGGAATGAAAATAAGTTTATGAGCTTGGATGAGTTGGATATAAGTGAGATAGTGGGGCAACTCTAGCCAATTAAATTTGGGAAAAGCTTTACAGTGGTGAGTGGAAGATCTGTGGCTTGTGGCAAATGTGGCAATTTTTTTGTAGCAGGAGGTAAGTTTAGTCTTGAGGGATGATTGTAGGTTAGTGAGGAGAGGGGCACCATAAGGGAGAGATGGGATGAGGTATGTGGAGGAGAGAACTAGCTTGGTAGAAGAAGAGAGGTAGCCATTATGGTGGTATAGCATTTCAAGTTTCTGATGTGTTTTCCAGATGTTTGTATGCAGGTGAATATCATACTTAAGCTGATCATCAATGAGGACACCAAGTCATTTTCTATTGGAACTATTTCAAGAGGAGTATTATTGTGACTAGTAATGGTGAATGCGTCTTTATCAATGATGGTGGTTTTAGAAGGGGTATTATGATACCAAAACCTATAAGGCTGATGTTGCATTATCATAAGGGATTCAATGCAAAAAGACAGTCCCCAGGATTCAACAAAATCTGTTTAGGCTCTATGTAGAGCCTACACAGAATGTACAGGTGTACACAGCTACAGTTCCCCCTCAGCAGTGCACCATGCATATTTATCATGACACGCTGCCAATGACATCACATTAACATGGATATTGAATCTGTGTAGGCAGTAATGTAGTGTCCCATGGTTGTGGATTGTTCAGGGAATTCCTCGACAGATGTTATGTAAAGGGGAAGAATGCATATAATTACCCTACTAGTGTAGAAATATGCGTGACTTTTAATATTTTTGTGTTATTTTTATTTATTTTTTTAATGGCCGTTTGTGCAGTGGGGCATGGAGAACAGCAGTGCTGATCTGTGCTTACACATGCAAAGGTAACATCTGCCAGACATCTATAAATAGAAACTGTAATTAATTATGTGGTTTTGTCTAGGTGTTTTTATTTTATATTACGAATGTCCGTTTGTGCATCACAGCATGGTGTTTAGCAATGCTTACAGGTCACTTAGTAGTATATGTGAATATATACTGGCTTTCTTACCATCCATGTAGCTGAATAGGTAGAGTCACGGCCTTGAGTGTTGTAGGTCCCGGGTTTGAGTCACCAGCAGTCATGCCTTTTTACATTTATTGCTGTGGAAATGTATGAGGTGACCTAAAGGGCAGTTTAATGTAAAAAAAAAATGTTACATTTGAAAAAGCATTGCTTAAACATGGTTAATGGCTGCTCCTGTTTGCACATTGCTAATCTTTGATAAAATATGGCTGTGTGAGTTTACATGATGCTCAGCTCCACTAAGCGAGTTTGCACAATGCTAAGCAAAACTGTGCTTTTTTTGATTGTTGCAGTATGACATGAGGGAAAACAGCCTTCATTAAGGGCAATATGTGGGAACTTTGCAGCATTCATTTGAGTCTTGTTAACTTGTCGATATGCCTGGCATGGTTAGTGAGGGAGAGTGCATTTGTGGCCACAGGTGGGTTGTGTAGAAGTCCAGAGTGTTTGTTGGACTCCTGGTCTGCAACTATGAACCCTGGCTGTTGCAGAGTGATTACAATAGCTCAGAATGTAAAGCTGAAGCTGAAGTCTGGGATTGGTTGGCTAGGGGATCTTACCAGTGCTACGGGTATCTCCCACACTGGTGAGCAGTGTCGTCACCACTATGATGACCTGAAGCAAAGGAATAGGGGAAGCTTGGACACCTGGGTCCAAGGGGCTAGGGCTGAGCATGCCCCACATATATGTAAGTATTTTTTCACTACTTTACTAAAATAAAAGCTGAATCTGTGCAAAACTGGCATGCATAATGGTGTGCTTCTCCTCCAACAGCTGCAGCTGGATCGGCTCACAACCTCAAGTCTCATGCCAGGCACCTAGACAGGATGCACTGTGAGTGTGGTAAGTACTGATATTTTCTGATAACTGTAGTGCAATAAACAATAAACGATACCAATAACAATAATCAATAAGGTGTAAAGCAGGATTGATCTTTGATAACTAAAGTGTTGAAATAAGTGCAATACGGCTATATTCATTGGATGTCTGCTCTAATGTTGTTGCAGTCAACTGTAAAACTGAAATATGTAAAGAATGCAAACATAATTGCCTGATAAATGTATTGCACAACCCACAGTATGGTTCAGGGTGTCTGCAGCCCACTTTTAGTCACATAATGCTCTATATTCCTTCTGCAGGAACAAAGTATATGGCTAAGGTAGCCCAAATTCTTAGCAGATATCATGTGTATACTTCACATATTCTAAGGAGCAATAACAATAAAGTGTAAAGCAGGATTGTGGTTTCATAACAATGTGTTGAAACAAGTACAGTAGGTTGTATTCATTGCATGTCTGTTCTAATGTTGCTTCAGTCAACTGTAAAATTGAAACAAATAAAGGATGTAAAAGTAATTGCCTGATAAATATTTTGCACAAACCACAGGATGGTTCTGGGCTGTCTACAGCCCACTATCAGTCACACAATGCTCTCTATTCCTCCCACTCCAGGAACAAAGTATATGGGTAAGGTAGCCCATGTTCTGGGCTTATAGTATGTGTATACTTCACAGATTCTACGAAGCAATAACAATAAAGGTTAAAACAGGATTGTGGTTTCATAATAATGTGCTGAAATAAGTGCAGTAGGGCTGTATTCATTGCATGTCTGTTCTAATGTCACTGCAGTCCATTTATACATAATGTTCACATGTACCCTGCAGTCACAGATTTTGGGTTCTACTCCCATGCCTGCCAACTAAGATATGATGGCTGTCTAGTCTTCTTAATGTACACAAACATACCTCTCAAATGTCATGATTTTTTGTAATGCAATGACAACTGCCCAATCTGTCTGGTCCATGATTAGCAGATAAATGATTACCTGGAATGCAATGTATTTGCAAACCTCTTTACAGAACACCTTGGTAGTTATGTATGTGCACATTATGTGAAACAGTTCTGTGTAGTTGTGTAACTGCATTTGTTAGTGCTTGGCCCATACTGTCCCATGCTAACAGCTTGAGAGGTATGTATGTGCTACATCATTTATAGAATAATTTGTGTCACTGAACTCACAACTGACACTGCACACCTGTAGAAGTATGTATTAGTAGTCTGTGTATTAATATCATCTGCGACTTCAATAATGCTATGTTTTTCTCTCTCTTCCCACCCCTTATCTTTAATTTATTAAATATTATTTATTATTATGATTTAATATTAATATATTCTATTAAGCTACCTGTTTTGTTGGTGTTATGGGTTATTTCATTCTGGTTTGCTGTTAACATAGTTACTGTTATGTTACTTAATGTTCCACATAATATACCTTAATATGCTTTTGGATTAATCAATATTATGTTCCATTATGTTAATACTAACATTGGTTTGGTTGTTACTAACCTTAACCTATTGTTATAACTAATTTACTAAAGCGTGGCAAGGTAGTCCGCTTCCAGTTGATATACCTACCTTGGCTCCTTCGGCTATGCATTGAGGCCCAGCACATCTGGGACCCAGCCCGGTGATGCCCCCTTTGCTGCTCCTGCACTACCTGTGACATCAGGTAGTTCTGCCCAACAGGACAGGGTTTGGCATCCCCCCTGGGAGTGGTAGTGGAGGGGGTGTTATCACCTGTGATGAAGTTTCAGGATTGGTGTGCAGGATTGTGTTCTGTAGATTAGCATGCCACCTGTGGTGGATGGAGGGCATGCTGGCCACCATGGTGGGGCAGCCTCAGCATGGAGTCCTTGAGTAGATACCCTAGACTGGGATTCCACAACACCCTCCCCATCCAATGTGTTCACCCCCTTCTTGTGTCATACACCACAACTGTCTGCTGTCTTGTCTGTCTTGTTTGTCTGCAAAAGCTTCCTCACCTTCCCAACTTACCTCTTCACACGTACCTATGTCCCTTCCCCAACATACCACTCTCACCTTAAGAAAAAATGGGCACCTGTCCCCCCCAAAAATTGTCCCATACATAGCTCTCCATTTCACACACGTGTCCAGTGGACACAAGTAATTTTGGCCTAATTGGCTTGATAAAGCAGTTATGTTGTCATCACCCCTTTGTCTGGGGGTGACAGTCCAAATTCATCTTTAAATTCTGGCAAAGTGCACACTTATTGCTGTACAAGAAATGGATAGCTATGGTTCTTTCCTACACCCTTCCTGCACATACCTACCTACATTTCACTATGTTTTTTCCCCCTGCTTGCACCCCATTTCACCACTGTCCTATCTCCCCATTTTTCTTTTCTTTAAAGACTTTGTGCATGATGCCTTGCAAAGAACCACATCGAGCAGTGTTGCTAATCTCAGCTAAACTGAGCTATATATTGATATATGTGTTTTAATTAATAATAAACACATGCAAAATAAACACCTGTCCCCTATTTTGAATCTAAGGCAATCACACCTGCAAAACACTGCGTAAACCTGCCATGCCACACAGCTAATTAAAACAGGTGGTTTAAGCAAAACATACTAATTGCAAATTACAGTAATTATGCATGTTTAAGCAGAGCTGCACATCATGCCGTGTCATGCAAACTTGATGAAAAACTAATGGAAAAACTGGGATTGTAATTTGGATACTGGTACAGGAATACACCAGTAGAAAGCCAGACAAAGAGTAATGGATGTAACTGAGGCCTCTAATAGTAAATGGGCACTTTTATCAGCAACATGTACAAGTACACCTGCTAAAACATTAAATACATGTTCAACTGGGACTCTGGTGGAGAAATACATCCCTATAAAGCCAGGCACATAATAATGGATGTAATGGAGGTATGTCACAGACTGCATGTATGCACTTATACCTTCACAAATACACATGCTGTAACAGTGACTTAGTAGCTCACTCCATTAAATGCTTTGCAAACAGCATATTTTGCCACATGTCCTGGGTTCAAATCCAATGGTGTGTAGCATTTAAATTTCAATATTGTGAAGCCATCAATGCATGACTGAGTCATGCACTCTTCATCCACGCAATGTATTTCAAATGAAATGCCTGCTTTAAACAGATGGAAGTCACATGCCTACAGATAAGAACACATTTGACATATCCCTACAGCAACAGTATAACTGCATAAAGTGTCAGGTCATGCATTACTATGCATTCAAAGAGGATTTTAACTTAGGTAATGTAGTTGAGGCCCACTAATATCAGAGCACACAACACAATAATTTCATAATGATATTACAAACTACCACAACTGCACAGCTAACATGCACAAATGGAGGTCCTACAAATAACAAGGCTGTCAGAGCACACATTCCAAATGACTACCATAATGTAACACATGGCCTGATAGTTGCCAGAATAGTTGACGTAATGGGATATTTACCCCTATATTGCTCAAGGACACAACAAATATGCTACCTAGTACTTTGTTAGTGATGCCATTTCCTAACATACTTACCTTAAATACATACCTTAATTTGGAGTGGAATGGGTACCCTCACTTTGACTCTGCTTCTACAACAAGGCTGCCACAGCTCTCACAGTTACTCTTATACCATGCTGTACTGCAAAGTGTTCACACTCTCTACCTATGCCTATTGCCAGCAGCGTCCACTGCAGCCTGTAGCACACAGATCTGTGTGTAAAGGTAGCTGCTACAGACATATCCTGTGTGATGATGTAGTGTTTTTACCACAGAAATGTCCAGTACAACATATCAGAAAGGGCTTCTACTTTACATGAAGGTCTTATACCTTGTTCAGTGGTTGCATGTCATTGGCTGATTATAATACAAATCAGCACTGTTGGCTGCAGTTAGCATTTCAGAAATGCAGACTGGTTAAGACAGAATCACCTGATAATGTAAACCATATTAAAAAGGCAAACAGCTGACTAGGGGAACCAGTCTGTATGACACTTTCTTCAGATAATAAATGCATTGCCAAAAATGTTATATATCTGCACATATCAATAGAGAAGTATTGTACTCCATCAGGTATGTAACATTTTTACTTAGAACATGATGCATATTTGTGACTATACTTAGGAGGAGTAGTTATTACAGCATTAAGTCCTTAGAAATGTAATGATGACATGTCATTGATCTCCAGATTTGTTACAACTACAGAGGATATACAATACAATAAGGGTGGAATGTTTTTTTGTCAATGTGGCACACTGGTCTCTTAGGAATGCCCCTTTATAGTGGCTGCAATACCGCACTGCTATTTGTTTGACACTGTAATTTTGACTTATTATCAGGGGGGTTGCCCCTAGGGGACACACTACAGTGGACTCCTGTGTTGGGTGTGTGATCATACTGCAGTATCTGGCATGGCACAAATGGGAAAAGCTGACTATTGCTAGTATCTTAGTTGGATCCACATACTTGGTAAGATTGCACAATGTGGAATATGACATGTGTGATCATGTAGTGGGTACTGCCAGCCTTTCTGTTCCTGCTGTAGCTCTACATAGTGTACTTCCACGTATGCAATCCTGACATGTGTTCCCATGTTGTTGTCGTTCAGGAAACATGTAAGCCAGGCACCATGCCCCCTTTATGGATGCTGAGAATTATATCATCCTGGAAAGCCTCCAGTAAAGCCATAAACTCTTACTATCCTGGGGGAGGCAAAACAGGAAACAGTGGGCAGCATTGTGGGCTGATATTGTTCATGATGTGAATGCCATAGGTCACCAGAGCGGACATATGAGCAAGTTCAACACTGTGCCACAGATATGATTAATGCTGGAGCATGCAAAGAAGAAACAGATGTAGCCAGAGATCATGGTATCACCATTAGAGAGGCTGTAGCAGAACAACCACTGCCAGCCACTGAGGAATTCCTGGTGAACCTAGGACCACACGACAGCTCCCAGGCATCCATCACATTGCATATTGTGGATGTATGTGCCACAGTTTCCAAACAGAAGAGCATCCAGGTCAGCTTAGTTTTGTCAGCATTGGAATACTATAGCATTCAGTGTATCAGGGTGTATATACATTTACCTGGGTGTCAGGTGTTTGTTCTTTTTTTTTGTGGGGGGGTAACTGCAGTTTGAATCCCATGCTCAGATTTTCACCGACATAACAATTAACAAAGTAGCTACTGTAAATGTGAGATATATGGACATAGTACCCTGTTGTAGTGCAACACGCAGTGGTGTTTACATTACCTCTTCCTCAACTTTTTACAGGTCCCTCAGGAATGGGACAAGGCTGTGGCCCTGCTCCTGGTAGACACGACACTGTTTTGTTATAGATGTAGATATACTGCAATGAATTCCCTAAAGTGTCATCCCAGGCCTGCTTGCTGGATTGGTGTACTGTTGACATGATTGCCAACTGCACAGATATTTTCTGGCTGTACACACTTTAGAGTCATACCTATGCCTTGTAGGTGTGACCACATTGATAGATGTGACAGTATTGTCAGGACATTACAGATTGCCATATGTGTCAACTGTGCAGAGTCTGCACAAATGTCTGTAGTGTACCACAATGTTGTTGATGAGATCGCTGTTTTTATTTACAAGTAACTACAGATGTTTGTGAGAATGTAATGTCCTCATGTCCTACTATATGAGGTTGGGGGTTAAACAGGCCTGTACTAGTGACAACAGTGTATACAGTTTTATATATATATTGCAGTATAGTATTGCAGAGCATAATATTGCAGGTATTAATGTACTGCTTTTCCCTTTCTTAACACAGGTGACTAGTGGAGTTGGTCTCTGTCCGCTACACAAACTGATGTTAGTGTTTCTTCAAACTCTGATGATGATGGTGGCCTAATTGATGCACAGGTGGGGATTTTCAGGGGCTGAATCTGTTCCAGGGGTTCACATCCTTCTTCTGCCCTCATTATCACTGCACACAGTCAGTATGCCTACACATACCCAGTCCCCGGAGGCCGCAGATATTAGACAGTCAGAGGGTGGTGACATTAAACAGGAAATTGTGACAACTATGGCTCCAGTGAGTGCAGAAACTGGCTATAGCCAAAGAGCTAGTGAGGTTCCACACAGGCGGATTGATTGGGGTGCTCATAGGATGCTTGCTGTCCTTCTACCACCTGTTGCAGATGTCTCATCATGGGTCACTTGGCATATGTTTTGAGCAATTATGGAGGCACAGGCACATTCTGAAAGGTACTCCAGATGCATGCTTAGTGTTATGGATGCAGCACAGTCTGACATCCGTGACTGCCACCACTGTATTAGTGATAGACTGGATCAGTTCAATGATGCAGTGGAAAAAAAGGTGGTCTGAGACAGATCGCAGAATATCTGTCTTGGAATGCCTATTGTCTGTGATGGAACATCTGGATGGAGCTGAGCATTGGACTCCTGGACATAGGTCAGCAACTCCATCTGCTGAGAGTCCACGAGGCCATGCACAATCATGCTTCAGTAGTGGCAGTACATCCAGTGCTCCAGAGGGGAGTGTGCTGTCCACACCAAGACATGACAGGCCATGGGCTCATAGTTCTGGGTGTTCCTGTGGAGAACACATTCCCATCAGTCAGTGGTCACCGTCAGGTACTAGCACCACTTCTGACCTTGGGCATGTGGAGGTGCCAGTGCAACTCCTGGCAGGGCCAGTTCCCATGTTTGGAGTGGAGGTGGTGAACTGTCAGCTCTGTCATGCACAGATCAAAGCTGTCCAGCATACACACACATGTAGGACTAGCACTGAGCTTGATTGTGTTCATGCACACACTCACACAACACTGTCAAATTCAGGTCACTTACAGACACACATGACATATTTCCATAATCCATCTTGCCTGCTTCCCTTCCTGACTCACACACATGCTTTCAACCTATTTGGTCAGCCTAGGCCTCCTGCACCCCCACACAACACCCTGTGTAAATGATGATACATGTGCCACATCCCTGTCATCTTTGTCATTGAAGCAGGGAAATGAAGCTAAGTGTCTGATGCACTGGATGACTATATAAATTAATGTACAATTGTGTAATGCCGTGCTGCTTTGCCAAGGCGCTTGTACTGGTCACTGACAGATACTATATGCTGACATTTGTAATGAGTAAGCCACATACTTCTGCGTACCTTCTGTTGTATGATGTTGTAATGGCTGTATATTTATACAATGAAAGATGTGTCACAGACCTGTTTATGTATCAGTTTCAGGAGATTGTAGGGGACACCTATGGATACACAGCATCA
Source organism: Protopterus annectens (assembly GCF_019279795.1). Classification (NCBI taxonomy): domain Eukaryota; kingdom Metazoa; phylum Chordata; order Ceratodontiformes; family Protopteridae; genus Protopterus; species Protopterus annectens. The sequence continues at coordinate 1,998,117,271 of NC_056728.1, forward strand.
ATAAACCCATAGACATCACAGCACAGGATGGAATATCAGCACAGAAGAAATATGTCTCCAGCAAGGTGCAGCACTATAGGTGCATGGCTTCACAGGTTTATATGTGTATAAGAGGCTAACAAGGACAATATCATCACTCAGGCTGCACATGCATCCCTACTCTATGAAAAGGTCTGATACCCTTGATAAGTGTCACCATGGTTTCTGGAGCTAATACATCTACAAGCTGTGGTGATGGAGAAAAACCATGCACAAATTTCCTGTGTCTATTACAGACATTTGTCCTACATCAGTTTTGATTGCCTTGTTCTGCATCCCACTGTGTCACTTGCACATGATGTGTGTTACAGATGTGTGCTTTACATGCATGGGGAGCCTATTACATAGAGGGTGTAGTGTCTGTGTTACATACCTGTCCATTCAGCATGTACTATTTGTAATATAGCGATGCTGTAGGTGTGTAGAACACGTAATACATGTGTTAGCCCTGTCTTGGATAAGTGTGAGGTATACAATGGGATCTGACACCTCCCTGTCTGGCAGCCATATACATCCCCTCCAAATCATGAAGAAGACAGACTGCATATGTATGGTCTTGACATGGACTGCATCAGACATGTTATCTACAATGGGAATTAGTTTACCATGGAACCTGTGCGGAGTGCTACAGTTGTAAGATATGCTTATGTAGTGACATAGCAAATGTGCCATTATCAATCAATGATAGGTGTTTAAGTGTCAAATACAGTATAACAATGCTAGTCTAGGATGTACACTCCATACATTTCTGTATAGGTTGTACAAAATTGAATGAATCCCCACATCTTACCAACCAGTGACAGTCAAAGGCTACATTACTCTCTGTGTCCAAGTCCATGAGTAATGGCTCAACTGTGTGCAGTGTGCAGACACTGCTATATTTTTCAGGGGTGGATGACTTCCAGAAGGATAGTATTGTGCAGTCGTTGGCATTTACTATTTGCCAGTGGCTCTGACAACAACTGAATGTGTGTCTCAGGCCATCCTGGATAACTGCTGGTTCTGTGACAGCTCTTAATATGCAATCACCTACTAATGTAGTCATTCAAAGGCCACTGACAGTGGCCGTGATGGCAGAGAAGGGAAATATCTACAAGGGATACTCCATTAATAATGTCTAAGGGAAGTCCACTGGTGATTGGTGTCATTGTAGCATAGGTCTACCCAATGCCATCTTCCCAAATTATCACTATAAGACACTTAGCTATCCACCAGCTCACATACCATTCTGGAAATAACCTACACAGTTTTCAGCAAAGCCTGCTGGCCTAATATTGTCAAACTCCTTTTTGGCCATGGTAGCTGGAGTGAGTCATATTCCCATCATCCATTGCATAGTGATCCACTCAATGAGGTCCACCAGTTAAGGTAGATAGACATGATCTGCCCTTGAGCAAAACAAACTGTGTTTGGTCCAGTGTCAGTAGGTGTACAACATTGTTACTGATCGTATCCATGCTAACTGCTTTCATGGCTTTACATATCAGATGACTGAGAGATCTGGGGACACTGCATGTCACTGCATGCTAGTTGTCCTCTGTGCAACTAGGTATTGCAGTTACTTCCATCATGTTCCAAGAAAAGAGTCATCCAAGGTGCCTGAACAGAGGACAGATAAAAACTGGAGGTAAGCATAATATGTATACCCTGTGAAGGAAAGGTGGATGGTTTTGCACAGGTATTCTGCAGTTGGACACTACTCAAGTGGTGTGTACTGAAAGGACACAATTACCCTGTGAAGTATGTGGAAAGCAGGGGAGTCCTCTGAATTGCTGGTGTCTGGCTACTACTAATGCTGGTCTCACCACAACCATTCTCTCATGGGATACCATGCTGCGATACTTTTTCTGTCCTCACATGAAAAACATTACTACAAAGCTCATGGTGAGAAGCAGGACACAGCCTGTTTGTTCATCCACATGGTTGTCCCACATTATGGAAGGCTCTGTAGGCTTCACATACCCTTTGGCTTCTCCAGGTAGATGCCTTGATTAGCAACCTGAGCAATCAGTTGGCTTTTGCATGTATTATGCCTTCTATGCAAGGATTGGTGGTATGTCACTCGGAAAATGGCAAGAATGTGATGAGGAGCATAGTTGCAGCATCACAATATAATGTGTAATCTCTAGTGACATAAATGTCCAGGCTTGCTGAAAGCAGCACAGCAGTGGTGATCCAGTTTAAGTGACAATTTCACAGCATTTCATGCATCCTGACCTCCAACAGATTAATGGTGGATATCTGCATGACATGGCTGTGAAGTCTACTACAGAGGACTGGCCACCTTTGGCTAAAGTGTGTCCACCTGTCACATGTCCTACATATATCATACTGTGCAGCTATGTACCCAGAACACGTCTTTGTTCTCACATCATGTCACACCAGTTTTCTGTCTAGTTGATTGACAGTTATTGTACGCTTGCAAGGCCAGCGTAATGTCAGCAAAGTTGGACAAGTTCTCTGTGCATGAATGGGCATTCACATCTTCACTGCAAGGCATGCCTACACACACTGTATTACAGGCTTTCAACCAAAGGGTGTGGCAGCATGAACCTAACTTTACAGGACTTGCACAGTTTTACATTTGTAGGTATGATATTAGGACCAAGCCTGATGACACAATTATGGTCAATCCAAGGTCCACATAGCTGACAAAGCATTGTATGGCATACTGTCAGGTGTTGTTTTACCTTAGGGGACCTACATAAAGGTGACATGTGACATTTCACCATCTGTCATGGCACTGCCAATGGCATTGTCAATGACTGCTTCTGAGATCTGGAAAGTGTCCCCACCCCTCTACTCCTATGTCACAAAAACACAACGTGTGACAAATGTGACTGTATTTCAAACCTTGATTTCACGGTATCTCAAACAGCAGTCAGTACTTATGGCAATGAGCATTTTGCCAACATGCACAGTGCACCTCCTGCACCACGCACATGCACAACACACACACCTGCATTAGTGCAGCTCCTTACCAGACACATTACCAAACAGATATCTCAGAAAATCCTACCTCTGGAGAGCACAGTACATATAATACTGCATGCACCTGAGGCAAAACACAAAATCAAAGGTATTATTTATAGGTGATTACATTGTGAGACACACTGATGTCCATGTCACCAAGCTACATATCGGAAATGTTGCAGTTAGCTGTCTGTGGGTTAACACAATACGCCATACAACACATTGCAGCAACTCAAGGAATACCAGGTAACATAATGGTAACATCACATTTCCTGCAGGTGTGTATGACTAGGGACAAATGTCACCAGACTCTATGCAGACACATGACAGGGTTTAGACACTGTGGTTCTCTTGTGGGTATGCCCATAGCTTTCAGCTGCATTTGACCCTCACCTAGGATGATGGCTCAATACACATGGAAAAAGACATGTCAATAATTGCCTTAGCGTGTGATGTCATTGTAATGGGATCCACTACTTCTCTGCCTGGGATAACTTGCTCAACAGTCATCAATGGTTTGCCAGAGATGGTCTTCTCGGATTTTGAGTACTGGCCAAGGCTGCTGACATCCCCACAGTGCATCTTATAAGCACTGTCTGGAGGGAAAACTTTCCAATGAGAATGCCATCTTCATACAACATCACGGGTAAGAGCAACACTAAACCACACTCTGTGGAAGGTGTCCCCACCTTGAAATATGCAGACATTTGTACAGTCAAAGACACCTTGTTCAAGACTGTGGACAGCACCACAGCCATACTAGACTACATATTGTTCCACATGTTCTGACCTAAAACTGACAGCGTGAAAGGTAATGCTAGTGGTGTATACACATTTATTAAGGGTAGATACACATCCAGATTTAGTGAAATATTATGATTTCCTGGAGATACTGCACGTGCTGTTAACTGCTAGAAGGCCACCTACTCAAGCCATTACCAGCTACAGGAGCAGCTCCATGAATCCAGACACCCATTTTTCTTATTTGAATGTACTTGTGCCTATCAAGGTATATCACTACACCCACCATGGCTTGGTGTGGCATTAAGTAACCACCGACTGTGTTGCTTAGTTGTGCTGAAGTTACTTGCCCAAAGGTTAGTTTACATATTTAATTACAATTTTCTGGGGCTGTGGTGTGACATCCCCACAAGTGGAGCCAATGTAGTGCTTCATGTGTTTACAAATAAGGGTAATCAATGCAGCTCCCCACTGTGAGGTCCTTCCTTATGAGATCTGACCAGAGATCAGTCTCATTAAAACTACAAGACCTAATCCTCCCTTGCCAGAAATATAGAAATATACTTCAACAAAGCAATTAATTACCTCCTATGGAATGGTTTACATATCATGATTGCACCTCCCTCCTCAGATGGGACAGGCAAGTATGCAGAGCTCTACACCCATGCATTATGTAAGCAACAGTATAACTGCATATATTTGGCTGTACCTGAAAAGAGGATCATGAGCTCCTCATGGCACAGCAAACCTTCCTGGTGGACAACTACCATTAGCAGGCTGTATAATAAGAGGTGGACATTGCTGTGTGACATTTGGGTGAAGGTGCCCCCTAAAATGGAGGTGCAACCTCCTCAACTAAAACAGCCACATAGTGTTGTTGTGACATCATGTAGAAACAGTATGCAACAAAATTAGCCTCCCCTACAAAGCAGAACCACAACACACAGTGTAGTTACAAGTATAACCTCAGAGGACAGGTGTGGATTGTCAGTGAACTTGTACTTAATGATATCACATATAATGGGTTTGTAGTCATAGCTAACCTGGTGTCCCACAGGTTCTGTGTCACCTTCATTCCCCTGTCCCCTCCACATGTACCACATGACATTCCTACAACCTGTCCCATACCATTCATATCTACAGAGCAGGTTGTAACTATCCTCTCTATGGTTGATACACAGCATCTATTGGACATGCTAACATCCCAGGCTGCATCCTACATGGGATCCAACAAGGATTACTAACACCATTGGGAACTCCTTGCAATCATACTGTAACCACTGGCTGCATCCCAGTTGAGTGGACAATGGCAACTGTTATCCCCTTGCACAGATGTGCTGCATCCACCAACTACCGGAACTATAGACGTATTTGCCTGAGTAGCTATATCTGTGCACCCATGTGACAAATCATCATGGAGCTGATAAGCAAACATATATATAATCTACAAACAGTTGACTATACACAGTTTGGATTTCTGACAGGGAGAGCATGGCTGTTAAATGTGGTGGACCTGCCTGAGACAGTCACCAAGGACCTGGGTGAGGGGACATCAGGTCATACAACCCCCTGGACTTAGGCAAGCCATGTGACTCTATCCTCCACTCAAGCATCATAGACAAAGGCACCACTTAGGCATACATGATAATATCATTATAGGGGTCACTAAGTGGCTCAGTGATGGCACACATACTCAAAATAGGGAAATCCACCTCCAATACCTGATATGTAAGCAGCAGTGTTCAAGAGGGCTCAGTCCTTGGTCTGTACTACTTGGAATACATTTAACCATGATATAAGTGAATACTGAATGTCTGTGGCTGACAACATTGGCTGAGGCCTGCAAACTGTGAGCAGTCATACGCTGTGTGAGTTGTGTCAATATCCTACAAGAGTGTATTGATGAACAAACGCCTGTTGACATACTAATGGCCATAAACTCCATGCAAATATATATGCAGTATCATTTCTAGCGATAACTCCTATGTTCTTGGTAAGTAGCACATCAGTCGCAATATGTAATGTACATACTCAGGGGTGATAGGCATGGGCACACAGGCCTGGCCACACAGGTTTACCCCTAATGTTCCTGAGATCACCTTGTCTCTCCAGTGATAAGAGGGGAATCATATACCATAACTGAGGTCACAGTCACCCAAAACTGTCCTACTCATAACCTCCATGTACTCTTCCCTCAGCATGCCAATATTTGAGTACAAATGCCATTTGGTAATGTACCTTTCCAAGCACTACTGTCAATTGCACACAACACAATGATCCCTCACAAGGGAACTTCACATCTTCAGTATCTGTTCAATTGGGATCATCTGAAATCCATGGTCATTGTAGCCTGTGGCATATAGACTACTCAGAGGTGATCTCTGCCTTGCATATTGGGCAATGTGTGGCCCTTCTTGATTGGAAAGGCTGCATATCTGTATGCATTGTCTCTTAGACAAAACCAGGGAGCACTGATCATGCCTATGTCTGCCTACAGGGACATCAGCAGGAGGTTCTATCTCTGAGTCCTCCTGTGACTGTGGCTTTGGTGACCTACACACTGGTAAGTGGCTGTATATCCCTTCCCTTTGCTGATCCTATTGCAGCTGTTTCCACAGGATCAAAGTGAGTAGCATGGCACATACTGTGAACATATGTGCACATGTGGCTGGAGACTACTACAGGGTACAACCAGATATATCAATGCACTGGAACCACGTCTTCAGAAGTCCAAACAAACACTCTATCATGTTACTAGTTGTGTGTATGCCTCATTATGGCATTCTTCCATGGATGTGTGTGTATGTCTGATGGTCTCATCATCCATGGCTCCAGAGCATAGCGAGCATCCCCCAGTTAATGGCCATGTGTGATGTCTCCCTAGCATACATCTGTAGAGCTGTGATGCATACCAGATATGAGAGTCTTGACAAGTACCAGAGCTAACAGCACATGCACTCAGGATAATCCCCTGGGCATTGCATATGACCTGGGACTTGATGGAGTGGTATCCCTTGGTGGTGACAGAGATTCTACCCTCCTACCGGGTGGTGCCTTGATGTGTACATAAGTGCAATCTGTGGCACCTGGTTCTTCAGGGTAGTGTGCTACATGGTAGAAGTGTTGCATATTGCTGGCCTTCACCTCAGTGGCAAGGGGAAAAAATATGTGCTCACTGGCATATGGTAGCCTGGCATCCAGGAATTGGTGGAGTATCCTGGATGCAGACACCTGTGAGACCCCCATCATGTTCCCAGTTTTTCTTTGGAAAGTACCTGCAGCTAGTATCCTAAGGGCTACACATACCTTTGTTTCCAATGGGATGGGTTCCCCTCTGTTGGCTCTGGGTCTGAGTTGAGGGTGGCAGAGCTCAGTGAGTTATTGTAGTATGTCCCTGTCTACCTTGTAGCACTCTCCAATCTCTAGCTCATGTAGCTCCTGGAAGGTTACCCTTGGCCTAAACACTCTTCTCCTTCTCTGCCTAGGACTATTGTCAGCAGCAGCAGCAGTACTGACTTCAGCAACTAGCGCATACAGATATAGCAGACCTGCAGCAGCCACTTGCATTATCTCAGTTAAAATTCCCAAGTCTGTACTACAGTGGTCCAGAGTATTGGGAGAAAATCAGAATGTAGGGTATTTGCATAACTTATACAGCTCTACTGTAGGTGCAGAATGTGTGATTGGCTAACTATGATGCATTTCACCTGCCTACAATATAACAACATTTAATGGCCCTATTTCTGTGCACAATGCCATGCACAGTGCAAAGCCACTCAGCATAGCTTATGCAAAGGTCAAAGTTTTAATTCAATACATCTGGTTTTGAGAACATGCTCAGACAGGTGGTGCACCATACCAACATGCACATCTAAGCTTAAAAGAGCTTAGAAGTGAGAGGAAACACCCCCTTATGTCAACCACACCCTGTGTAAACATCAAGATGGTATAATACCCTACACAAAGGAAATATGTGGACACGAGTGCTCCTTTTTATTACTCAATAACTCTACCTCATTTGCATACTTATCTGTGCTGACAGTCTGGAAACAACATGCTTCATAACCATATGACTTTAGCAATGGCAGCAATGCACCACTGAAGAGACCCCACACAAGATCCTATAATACATTTCTGTCACATAGTATTCTGACATCTAGAGTAATAGTTTTGCTCATATGTGTATGTGGAATTATTACATTGTCAGGGGATTTATGTCCACATTTCTACAGTTTTACACCCTCTTTTGTCTGTCTAGACTCATGTATATGAAAATTTTCCATGTAGACTACAGACACTGACACGGGGTATGAACAGATGCCTTTCTGCTTGTTGGATCACTCAACCTGCCTCATTTGCATGAGATTCACGTGCTTCTGAGGCGATTTGCATGCCACAGAATTTTCTGTGTTTTCGAGTGTATGCTCACTGCTCAGCAGTGCTTACTGAATCTTAATATGTTCACGGCCATATAAGCTTCATGGCATGATGCCTAGATGGCAAAAAAACATTTAGGCTTTATTAAATACCCCAGTGTTATTTTTAACTTTTAAACTTGGTGTCTTGTCTGCATTTGGAAAGTGTTTTTTTAAAGTCTTCAAGAGAATAGTAGATCCATTCTTATTTACAGTTATTGATTTACTTTAAAGATATAGTTATTGTAAAAACCTATTTTGTATCCTAGTCACATTTCTATAGCAGTTATGTCATAGGTCATTACTTTTTAGTTACTTCTACCATGTCAAGAGATAATACTTGTAACCTCTTCTCTTGTGTCTATAGTTGTCTATCCCTTTAATGGCACATATTGTGAGAGACATATATGCAGAAAATATGAAGTAGTAGTAGTATTAAATGTAGTTAACATGATTTATTTTAATTAAAGAGTCTTGTAAAAATAATGTGATATATATATATATATATATATATATATATATATATATATATATATATATATATATATATATATATATATATATATATATATATATATATGGGAACACTTCACATAATCGAATTACTGAAATCTCGAATTTCATATGGTCGTGACCATATGATCGAGATTTTAGTAAATCGAATGTGTGTAGTGTTTAGAAATAAGACTTTACTTACCTTAATACATTACGTGCACACAGACAAGTATTGTTGTATGCCTTGTGTGTACGTAATGTTTTATTTGTTTTGCGGTGTTGGCAGGAAGTGAGAAATCTCCCATTTTGCTTCAAGATACAGCAAGACAGGAGATTTCCCATCTCCCCACTGTAGCGCAATCTTGGAGTTGATATATTTAAGTAGGCGAAGTTTGTGTTTTTTTTTTTTTTTTTTTTTTTTATGGTTTCCCTTCAGAAGTTCGAGTTTCCGAAACTCGAGCTTTTGGTTTTGGTTATTTGCAGTTCGAGATTTTGGAAATTTGATCTTCTGAAGTGAATATATATATATATATATATATATATATATATATATATATATATATATATATATATATATAAAAACCGAAATGACACAACACCGACAACCACAACACCGACACCACAAGAACAAAGCTGTAAAAACAAGAAAGTTCACATGCCTGACAAACCACAATCCCGACAGTTAACAAAACAAAAAGTTTGCTGTTCCACACAACACACACACAACACAAGCACACCAACAACCTAAAAACCTACACTACACCTTACACACAACTATCTATGCACTAACCTTAACCAAAACCCTAACCCTAAGGTCCATCACTATCGCACACTTACCTTACATGCACCCTAACCCTAAATCCCTCACTATCGCACACTTACCTTACCTGCACCCTAATCCTAAGTCCCTCACTATCGCACACTCACCTTACCTGCACCCTAACCCTAAATCCCTCACTATTGCACACTTACCGAGTCACGCTCACATGTTTCCCATGTCAGTGTTTTCGCTGTTGGGATTACAAGTTGTCGGTTATCTGCTCCATCGGTCTTCTGGTGCCGGTGATGTGATTGTCGATCTTCTGAGCTGTCAGTCTACCGTAGGGAACCCATATATATATGAAAGCTCAATTCACTGAAAACTCATTTGCTCAAAACTCATTTCGTCGAAAGTTATATATGGCCTTTTCCCCACTGTAGTATGATCCTGGAGTTATAATATAAAGTAAGGGGTTGTGGGGGCACAGTCCATCCACATTGGGAGGTGTGGGGGTGTCGCCCTCTACATAGTTTGAGTTTATATTGTCTTGTGGAAAGAGTTGTTCATTGCACTTGTCAATATACATGTGTATTGTATAAAACATTTAAAATAGGTGGGAGCTATGCCCCCCACACCAGCCAATGTGGGGGGCTGTGCCCCCCCACACCCCCTTACTTTATTTTCTAACTCCAGGATTGCATTACAGTGGGGAAAAGGCCATATATAACTTTCAACCAAATGAGTTTCAAGCAAATGAGTTTTCAGTAAAGTGAGCTTTCAGTCAAGTGTGCTTAGTCAAGTGAATTTTGACCAAATATTTTTTCGACCAAAGTAGACCCATATATATGTGTGTAAAACAAATCTTTACTTTTCTGATATGGGTCTAAGTCAAGCAGTTATTAGGCAGTTGCAGATTTTATTTAATCAGAGCACAAGCTATTAGAATAAATATTATGTCATATAAGGAAAATAACACTTATTAATTTATTTAGGTCACAAAGACCTTACTTATTTTGGGAGCTATTGTAGAATACAGACGGTGATATTTTTTCTCTTTCTCTTTTTTACATTAACATGTTATAGATCTGGAATGTCAGATTAGTATTAATCTTACTTTTATTGCTAGGTGGGATGACTTGGATAGATTTGCTATTCAAGTCAGGGGTGCTATACTCCATGTGGGTTGTGAAAGTTTAAACAACTTTATGTTTAATTTTTTTATGTTACATTTTTCTTATTTTGGTGTCTACAATTATATTCAATTTATTCATCTGTACTAACCTCAGGTCTATTAGATTTATAGTTGTTGCAGTCTCTAAGTGGTTCATTCATATTGCCACATTTTAAAGTTTTGATATTCTTAAGTAACAATTTCCTTGGACTATCAGATGACATATTTAAAGATTATTTCTGTTAACATCAATTGATTAAATAATGGTTGCAAAAGGGGTAGATTAAATAATTGTTTTAAATTATTTTCTTCTAAGATCTTATTCATCCAACATACAGACTCAATAAGAAATATTATACCATATTAGCTAGTTCCCAATATGATCAGAGCAGAAGAGGAGTAGCTATTTTGTGGAAAATCTCTATGCCTATGCAAAATATACTTAGTACATATAGTGATGATAAAGGGCTGTTTTGCTCAGTAACATTGCAAATTAAAGGAAAAGTATACACTCTCATTAATGTTTACTGGATATCTGGTGTCAGAGTTAAAATAGTTAAACATCAATTAGATCAGATTATTCATCTTTCAAAGGGTAGTTTAATTTTGTGAAGAGATTTTAATAGAATAGTAAATGAGAAAGATTTGAATACTACTGGGAAATGTAGAATATCAGCTTCAGCAAAAGCATTAATAAAGTTCATTAATCTATGTAATCTTAGTGATGTTAATGAGTTTTTCAGTCTCTGATTCTCTTTTTATACTCACTTTTCACATGGATATGGATCATAATCAAGAATTGATAGATTATATCTTTCCAGTGATTTAACTACTAGTCTTGGTAAGGTTAAGGTAGTCCCGTGTCCATTTTCTGACCACAACGCCATAACATTTGAGCTTATTTTGAACCATAATAATAATAATAATAATATTCACATTAAAAGAATACCTGCATATATAACTAACTTAAAATATTTCAAAGATTTCTTTAATAAGGAAATTCAGACTTGCACTGAATTCAAAAACACTGAAGATGCATCTGAGATTTATACATTGAATGCTCTAAAATCGTATGTAAATGGCAAAATATGACTTGGTATGCTTCACAGAAAAAGCAATTGGATAAGGATCTACTTGAATTACAGGAAAAAATAAAACTAAAAGTAGAAAGACAAAAAGACAATAACACTTTGATGAAAGAAATTAATAAACTGTAAAGGAAACATCTAGAATTTTTAAATCATAAAACTAAAATAAATCTAGAAAATAATAACTTAACAAACGTCTCCATAAATCCAAAATGCATGCATAAATTAGCCCTTAGAACAAAACTGATTATTAAATCTAATTACATTAAAGAGTTATATTCAGCTGATAGAAAGAATAAGGTCATGGTAATAGAAGATATTTTAAGACAATTTAGAACTTATTTCAGTAAAATTAATCAATTTAATTCAGTAATGGATTCACAAGATGCAATCAAAACCTTTATTAGGAAATGTACTAAAAACAAATTGACTGATGAACAATTGAAACTAATAGATAGACCTATACTGATGACTGGACTTAACAATCAAACTAATAAACTAAAACCTAATAAAGCCCTGAGTAATGATGGCATAATTTAAAAACTTTATAAACTTAAGCCTAAAGATACTTTAAATATCTTCATGTTTTTATTAGCTAAACATTTAACAAAGGCTCTGCTGTCTTGGAAATATACACTTATATCTCCAATTTTGAAAATATATAAAGACCCAACTGAATATTCTTCATATAGGCCAATTTCATTATTAAATGTTGAATACAAAACAGTTATGGCTATACGAGCTAGTAGAATTCAACAATTTCTTCCATATTTAATTAATAATAATTAAACTGAATTTATAAAAAAATATGAATACTTATGATAATATTAAAAGAATATTAACTGCAATTGATTATACAAATAACATAAAAGATACTTTAATGAGTTTAGACATCAACATCACTTCTGATTCAGTTAATTGGAAATACATTTTATTAGTTTTAGAGGAATGTAATGTCTCAAGTGGTTTTCTGCAACTTATAAATCTCCTTTATGATAATTAATTAGCTTATATAAAAATAGATTCTTATATTTAAGAGTCACTTTTGCTTACTAAAGGAACTAAGCAAGGTTGTCTGTTGTCACCTTTGTTTTTTACTTTAATTATGGAACCATTCGCAAATTACATAAGGTCAATACCAGATATTAAAGGAATGCAAATAGATAGCAATCTAAGCTCAAAACTACTTTTATTTTTTGATGATATACTTTTGACCTTGAATGACAATAAAAAAATTCTTAATGCTCTCTTTAAGGCTATTGAAACGTTTCAGTCTAAGTCTGGACTTATTTTTAACAAACAAAAATTGTATGTATAAATTCCAATATACATGATGTGCAGAAAATATTTTCTAAATATATTGTGGAAGATAAAAAATAAATATTTAAGGATAATTTTAACAGAAAACATTAAAAATATAATAAATGTAAATTATAATAATAGTTTAAATATTATAAAAATCGTATTAATAAATGGAATAAGTTCCTATTCTCTATAGGAGAGAAACTTTATTTAATAAAAATAATTATCTTACCAAAAATATTATACATAATAGAATCACTGGGCAGGATTCACGAAACCTCCATGTAAGAGTTAACATGTCTTACACGGAGGCTGCAGTTAAAAGGTATGACGTCAGCATGCCATGCATATTCATGAGGGCATGCTGAGTCACACCCTAGGCTAACACCGTCCAGGTAGGAAAATAGGGGGCGTGCCCGAATGGCGAGTTCTGCAAAGGGACACACCCCCAGAAGAGTCAGAGTCCTGAAAGTAAACTCCCACAAGTGAGTCCGCGGAAATGTCAAGAAACACAACACCACACATGTCCCCACAGACTATAAACCCAACTGTAATGTAAAATTTAAAAATAACAGTTTAATTTTTTTTTTATAATTTCAAAAATGTTTGCCCATAGTTGCGCTCAGTTGTGCGGGTATCCCCTCCGCTCAGCCACAATTAGCAATCATTGAAAAGCATATAAGATCTAAATATGCAAATTAAGCCAAGTAGCAATAGCGTAGTGGTAGAGACATTGGCAAAAGAGGAGGTAGCCACGGTTCGAGCCCCCACAACATCATTTTCTATTTTTAGTTAAATAAGCATGAAACAATCCCCTGACATATATGTATATATATATATATATATATATATATATATATATATATATATATATATATATATATATATATATATATAAAACTATAATTTAAGTAAAATATAATGAAATGGGCCATGTATTTTTGAAGAAATCCGAGACAATAAAATAAAAAAAATGTTATAAGTGCCCATAGCTGAGCAGCGCTCTAACAAGATGAGTATGACTGCTAGCAGGTTAGCAGCGGTTTAACAGGTGTAATATGAGGGCCCGGAGTTGAGTAGTGCTTTAACACGCTTAAAATGGGTGCCCGTAGCTGAGCAACACTTCACACAGCATAATATGTGTGCTCATAGCCAAATAACACGTTACCCAGTGTAAGCCATTTGCGGAGCTGCAGCCAACCGCTTACCGACGGGCAACGTTGAGCAAGCTGTATCAATATTGCCTTTACACAGACACACCTCCTAGCCTGTCTAGACAGTAGTAAAATAAAAAAAAAGCAATGGCCAGGCTCGAACCCAGAATACTGTGCACCATAGTCAAAGTACTAAACCACTAAGCCATGACAGCTGTACTGAGAAATGCAGTACTAGCATATATATAGGAATGAATTGAAATAGAAGCATGACAAAGCAGGTTTTTATAAGCTGATACATGTCCAAAATGGCCAATCACAGATAAGAGCAGGAAAACCAGCATATATAAGCCCCATAGGCGGGAATACACAGCATAACTGATTATGGAACCCATTTGCAGTCAGGATGGCAGGTGTAGGAGAGGGCAGTCGCTTCTGAGCACAGAGTTGGGGTATTGAGGAGTCCAAATATATGGTTTGGCTCATAGTCCACGATCATGAGGCTCAACTCATGCAGGGCCAGGTTCACTGGGGCGCATACAAGGCAGAGGCGTGGAACCGGTTGGCACATGATCTCACCAGTGCCACAGGCATACCAAGGACTGGTGAACAGGTCCGTCACCACCATCCGGACCTGAAGAGGTGTAAGCAGGACCAACTGAACCGTTGGATCCAAAAGTCCCGACAAATGCCCAATGCCCCACTACTGAGTATGTATCCATGTAATTAAGTATGTAAGAAGTTATCATAGCCTATATTATGGAGATGTATGTTCCAATATTACTTCATTTATATCAGAGCTGCAGGTGTCCGTTCTATGAATCGGCGAGCCTATGCTGATAGGTTGGTGAGGTTGTGCCACCAGGCAGGTTAGTAATTATTTTGCTGGAATTGTTATAGAATATAAGTGAGACAGCTTGTAAAAGAGTTCAGTGTTGTCACATTAATAAAGTTCAAATAAGCCTAGAGGAAAGATTCTGCTAGTATTGTATGATTAGATAAGTGATGCAGCCTGTAATCCAGAAATAAACATTAAACAAGTGCGAAATAAAGATTTTCCACGTGTATTGTAATATCAGATAACTACTTCAGCCTGAAAATGACTGGCGAACAATCTGCAGAGGATAGACATATGTCAAATACATCCCCTTTTAAAATCTGCCATATGAAATAAGTGACTCTGTTGGAAAGGATTGTTGTAACAAGTAAGAAATGTTAATAACACCTAGAATTCAGTACCATCATGAATTGTAAAAATAAAACAAGTGAGAGTGTGAGAAAGAGATATGAATCGACCAAGAAAGCTGTAATAAGTCTGGAATAAAGTTATACTGCAGTCAATACATTATGAAATGAATGAGACAGCCACAACCAAAGAGTGAATGGGTTTAAGAAAGTACTGAACCTGGAATGTGTCTGTCCCACAATTTGGATATGTTGCTGTACCCTTGCAATATGGAGATAGTATGGTTGTATGAAATACTGAACATACACAGTTGTCTAGAGCCATATAAATCAAGTGTAGCAGGATGCTGTACCTGAACACAGCCAGATATGAACATGTATGAATAAAAATGGAATGTATATTAATGTAGCAGTAACATTCCCACCACCAACATTCCTAAGGTTACGTATAGGAAACTGTACTAAGACATGTAGGGTATATATATCTGCAGCTACTAGAAATGTAGAGCATATGTATAGGTAGTTTAAGTTGTTAATGTAATATTTCTTCACCCTACCCTATTTCACAAATAATGCCATTCCACACCAAACTGGGTATGTGTATTCACAATTAATTCCCATGGACATTTGTCTTGTTTGTTCATGCATATCTGCATGTATGTTGATGCATGTGCCCTGTTCACATAGCCAAACCTGATGGCCTGTTGCCATCAATCAACCCTGCATGCTGTTGGATTATGTACTGTTGTTCTAAATATGCATGTATTATGCTTGCTGTTCAATGTTTGGAATTCATGGGTGTTTGGTTAATGGGAATACTGATGCATGCTGTTACAACTAATTTTGAATGGTGTTGCTTATTACTAACCCAAAATGTCATAAAATACTGCTAAACATAGGACAAGAGGGAAGGTGGGTTCCAGCAGACCCACCTCTCCCACCTCAGCTGGCGAGTGCACCTGGCACTAGTGCCCAGGCCGGAACCTCTTCCGGTGGCCCTGTGCCACCTTCGGGTGGAAGCGCTGCAGGGGATGGGGTTCGACCCACCTCTGCAAGCGTGGCCAGAGGAGAACATCCACTCACCCTCCAAAGTGTCCGGTCTGTGGTGCGTAGCGCGATCAGGCATTCTGTGCTTGAACCCCTACGTCAGCTTGAGGCATGGGTGGCGCAACTCACAGGTGTGCCTGCCCATCCTATACAGCCCCCAGCACAGCCCCATCCTGGGCAGTGAAGGAGCAGTGGTAACTGCCCATGGGTGGGGATCTCAGTTCCACTGTTGCCATCTGTGGGCTCATGGGCTCGCGATATCCAAACATCCATCCCCGTCAATTGTGTTTCCCCCCACATGTGTCATACTCCACCCCTGTATGCATCTTGTATGTCTTGTCTGTTAACCTCCCCAACCTACCTTCCCAAATATACCTACTTCCTATACCTCACATTCCACTCTCACCTGAAAAAAAAAATAAAAAAAGGGCACTCTGTTCCCACAAAAATATTACACCCCATACATAGCTGCCCATTTTGCAGACATGTCTGCTGGACATGTCAACTGATAATTAAAATTGGCTGTACAACATATTTTGTTGTCCTCACCCCTCTCTCAGGGGTGGAAGGTTTCAAATTTCACACCAAATTACACACATATGCACAGCTGTTGCTGATAAAGAAATGGGCAGCTATGGGCCTTCCCTACATCCTTCCTGCAAATCCCAAGCTTGTTTTCCTACTGTCCTACCCACTTTGTGCCCCCTTTTTCACCACTTTCCTATCTCCCCATTTTCTTTTCTTTAAAAGAAATTAGCGCGGGTGTTAGCAAGAGTAAGCACTTTTAAGCAGTAGTCAGCGGGTGTGCGCTTGAGTGCGCTTAGCTAAGTGTGTGTGCGTAAAGCTAAGCGGCACTGTGCATGCGTGAGCACCGTGCAAACCAGCACAAACCCGCTTACAACTGCTTAAAAGTGCCTTAGTCACTCTGAATGACAAGGCCTGTAGTCTGCTCAGCAGAAAAATAGAATTTCCCTGTCAGTCTCGAACCCAGGACCTTGGAAACACTAGTCTGCATGACTTATAAGCCATGGCTGATATACAAGAACTTTGTGCTGAAAGCAATATATCATGAAATAGAAAGACTGAATGTAAAGGGAATATAGGAAGGCTATTACACAAAGTTTGTTTCTTGTATCTTTACTGGCAATTCTTGTGGAATCGCATTACATTAGTGTGATAAGAGAAACAGCCATGCTAGTAGGTAATAATGTTACAGTAGCACCTTGCAAACCCCACAGAGTATCAGAGCAGGATAAACACTGCCATACTTGAATAGGTAAGAGGCCAGACCTCCCAACTGTGACTGATTTACAGGGATGTCCCTGATATGCATACAAATGTTAACTGTGCCACACTGACTCCCTGTGAAATGTACTAACAGTAGGCAGAAAGGTGGGGAATCCCACGTAATGGTAACTGTCTATAAGTTAAAGTAGACACTACTTTCATGTCAGAAATGGTGTAGTAATACATATGCTCAAAATACCCCACAGTCACAACTGCTGAATATCTGAAATATATCACGGGTGTATCCCACTGATAAGTACCATTCCCTGAGGCTGATCAAATATATACCTGAGAGTATCTGAGGCCTGCAAGTGTCAGAAACACACAAGCATATCAGCCTGTCTGCTGTTACACACTCTGTGAATAGCTGTAGAACTGCTTCCACAAGCACACCCTCATGTAGGAGTACAACCCAGAAATATCAAAGGATGTAGCCATCTAATAAACTAAGGACAGTATAGCAGTTTACAAGCACTGCATGTGCCTGATATTCATAACTGTTAGTACAAAGTACAAGGCCCCACTACTGCTCAGCAGCAAAATAAGATACCCTTGTAAGTGTCAAACCCCACACCTTGGCCTCACCAGACTGCATGCAGTGCCACCAAACCACACCAAACATATAAGAAATTGCTGCTGAAAGAAATATATCATGCATTACAAGGAGTGAATGTAAATGGAAAATAGGAAAGCCATAGCAACACATTCCAGTAAAGACAAATAGCAGGCCTTCAAGGAGTGAATGTAAAGGGTAAATAGTGAAGCCATAGCAAGAAATTGCAAGAGCTACTGTTGTATACCAGTTAATCCACAAGTCCCACAGGAAAGTACATACTCCCATGTAAACAGTATTAGCATTATTAGGTGTGAGTTAACATACACACTGAGAAGAATGAACTGGAAGAAGCAACAGTCAGGTTTCAGTACCCCATGCATTTCAGTGGCTACAACACAGCCTTAGATATGAGGGACATACCAACCTTTTGACTCACACAACAGTGTCCACAGCAAACCAGCATGGTCCTCACCTTGAAAAACTGAAAGGCCTATGCCTACCTAACCTAGCATTTTATAGCACTGTCCTGAAATCACAGTGAGAACTGCAATTACCACACAGCAGGCTGCATGCAATTAGTAAATGCTGGCCAACAATTGGTGCAAAGGCCATCATATGTACATGTGCAGATACCTACAAAAGCAGCCTGTACTCCCAGTCCACACATGCAATAATATCATTGCAGCAACTGGAGGAGAGAGAGAGAGAGAGAGAGAGAGACACCAAAAAAAAAAAGCCATTAAGACAGCAGCAAGCCAGCCAGCCAGCAGCAAGCCAGCCAGCCAGCCAGCAGCAAGCCAGCCAGCCAGCAGCAAGCCAGCCAGCCAGCAGCCATCCAGCAGCAAGCCAGCCAGCAGCAAGCCAGCCAGCCAGCAACAAGCCAGCCAGCAGCCAGCCAGCAGCAAGCCAGCCAGCCAGCAGCAAGCCAGCCAGCCAGCAGCCATCCAGCAGCAAGCCAGCCAGCCAGCAGCAAGCCAGCCAGCCAGCAGCCATCCAGCAGCAAGCCAGCCAGCAGCAAGCCAGCCAGCCAGCCAGCAGACATCCAGCAGCAAGCCAGACAGTAGCAAGCTAGCCAGCCAGCAGCAAGCCAGCCAGCCAGCAGCAAGCCAGCCAGCCAGCAGCAAGCCACCCAGCCAGCAGAAAGCCATCCAGCAGCAAGCCATCCAGCAGCAAGCCATCCAAAAAAGCTGTCAGAAACAAAGGTAATGTAAACTACATAATCTAATAATCTACATATTGTGAACCCTCCATATGTGTTAGCAGTCTGTATCTATATGTATATGAAGATGTGCATAGGGCAAGGGACATACTGCAACTGTTAGTGAAGGCTGGACATACATATGTAGTTGAAGGTTGCTATGCGCACATATCAATATAGGTTGTAGTACAACATACAATGTACAATGAAGGTTTTACAGCAATGGATGTTTAGAAGTATGTTAGTGTGTATATGTGTATATATAAATATATGTATATGTATATGTATATGTATATGTATATATATATATATATATATATATATATATATATATATATATATATATGTGTGTACATAGAGAGGTATGTATAAATAGATAGACATATATAGATACATAGAATATGTATATACATATATATGTAATAGACACATGCATATATAGATATCTATAGATGCATACACATATACAGACAGATATGAATGTCTATAGATATGTATGTATATGAATATCTCTCTCTCTCTCTCTCTCTATATATATATATATATATATATATATATATATATATATATATATATATATATATATAGACTGAGAGAGGCACATGTAGGCAGATGTATTGCAACAGGTGCCTGGTGACAAAGGCATGGACTGAACACCAGTGTGGATACTGGAGTACCATACCCCATTCCAAAACACTTTAACCACTAACTACCACATAGGTGGTTGCCTGCCTACTACTGGAGGTGTCAGAAGGGAACATGGGAAACAAGTGTACAATAGCCTCCCCTTTGATATTCACAGTGACACACTAGTCTTATAATCCTTGTACATGGTACGTGTCATCACAAATGGTGTGTCAGCTAGGGAAATTTAAGTCACTGTAGCCCTCTACACCTCACAATGTCCGACACGGTGTGTACCTCCCATGACAACTACAGCAAGGGAAAAGGACACAGACATACCTAACAAAGAGTGATAATGCCCTCAAACACATTCCCTATGCAGAGTGACTGACAAAACCACAGAGTGTATTTCATACTACCTACACAGAGGTTACCACTGCTGGATATACAGTGTTATGTCACACCCATAACAGTTGTCCAACCGCCATGGTAACACCTCACAATCTGTCCAGCCTAAATGACCTATGGCCCTCATCCTTGTCACCGCAGTAAAGAGCACATGCTGGAGGTACAGGTTGCTATCCACAAATAAGCCATATACTGGACTAAACCACCCAGCATTAACAAGCAAGGCTCCTTATTAGTAGATGTCAGACATATCCATGATGAATGTTATGCAGATAGGTAATATGCCGTATGAGTCATCTCTGTGTAACTGTGTGACAGGAGCAAGTACAATCACATTACATGTGTCCCAAGGGGCAGGGTAGCATAATACTATGCTGTCATAGGCCCAGGGACAATAGCATAGTACCTACCTATGACACAATGCACACACACATGTAGTCATTGTAATACCAACTATGTGACATGGAATGAGTGTGCCACTGACTGTGTGCAAGGTCTGTAATGGTGTGATTGCTCAGCATGACTTTGTGTCTGTCATGGTAGTGTGTGTCCTCGGTGTGAGGCCAAAGAAAGATGTGTCAGTTATTGGGATACAAACATACTACATTGCCATATGTAGTGCTGTGGTTCCCTGTATATGACTGCGGTGTAGGTAGGGGTATGGCATCAAAGACTAGGGTAGATTACCATTGAAATTGTAACTGTACATTGCATGCATTGCATGGGATGACAATATTCCCCATCCATTAGCTTGATACATACCCCCAGTGTGAGGTTGCGCATTGGACCTCAAACAGTGTGCTGAGTGCTGGTGTATACTAATTTGTTGTATGGAGTGTGGCAGGCACTGTCACACAGTTGTTAGCTGAGCACTGATATGTGTTAATTTACATGTGTATCCCCTGATAGACAGACAGATGCTATATATGGCAGTTCAGTGATATCAGTACAGTAGAGTATTATGTGTGCCATATTACTTGCTCACATATTTTTCTTTTCCTTCCAGCGAGATGGTGCATCAGCGCAACCCCTATTATTCAGCTACAGAGGATGAGGAGATACACCAGAGCCTGGTGTGGGATTTCTCCACACTTTTTTCCCAGACCAGCCAGAACCAGCAGGAGAGGGCTGCACTGTCGCAAGACCTTGTCCGTCGGGTAAACATCCACAGGCATGTGTCATGATGGAGGCTGGAGCCACCCAGCATGTGGACATGGAGTGTGCAGGTAACATGCCATATCTGTAGTTGAGTGTTGTCTGCACTGGTAGTTTATGCATGTGTGAGATGTGTACTGTGTGTGTAGCTGTTATCCTGGAAATTCTTGTGCAAGATTGATATTCTGAATATCATCAGTACACCTGTGAAAGCCAACTGTTGTACTACTGTACTGTATCATACTCACAGTATCAATGGCACAGTTGTGCCCACTGACAATAACTGTCTTATTTGTGCAGGTCCCTCTGGAGTAACAGCAAGGCAACCAATCCATGCTGGTGAGTGTGTAATAACAATACTATTAATACTAATGATAATAATAGTAATAATACCCTCAAACAGTATTGTGTATGTGTTGGATTGCAGGTGTGTGTGTGTTTGTATCTCATGTACTGAGGAGTGTGCATGTGTGCATGTGTACATGTGTGCATGTGTGCATGTGTGCATGTGTGCATGTGTGCATGTGTGCATGTGTGCATGTGCCCATGTGCATGTGTGCATGTGCCTGTGTGCATGTGTGCATGTGTGCATGTGCCCATGTGCATGTGTGCATGTACATGTGTGCATGTGTGCATGTGCCCATGTGCATGTGTGCATGTGCCCATGTGCATGTGTGCATGTGTGCATGTGCCCATGTGTGCATGTGCCCATGTGCATGTGTGCATGTGTGCATGTGTGCATGTGCCCATGTGCATGTGTGCATGTGCCCATGTGCATGTGTGCATGTGTGCATGTGTGCATGTGTGCATGTGCCCATGTGTGCATGTGCCCACGTGCATGTGTGCATGTGTGCATGTGCCCATGTGCATGTGTGCATGCGCCCGTGTGCATCTGTGGTAACATTGTGTACACATCGTAAAATGTGTTTCCTTTCTTCCTCTCACAGGTTCTGATGTTGCTCTGTTGGCATGCAGCAGGGAACCTGAAGCAACTGCTGGGGATGGTGATAATGATGATACATATGTAATGGCACAGGGAGGTGTGACAGGGTCTGTTGTTGGTCAGCCAATCGACAGTACACAGCAGTCAATCCCATCAATGTGCACAGTCATCCTGCTGATACATCCATTGTCACCAATGTCCTTAGCTGAGGGACAGCATACAGTGGGCATTGACCAGGGTAATGTGGTATCAGTGGCACATGCATCCCCTCACAGCAGCCATGGCCAGAGTCCTGACATGGTACCACACAGGCAGATGTCCAGGGGTTCTCGTGGGAGCATCCGTGGTCATACTGCCCCTGTCAGACGTGCCCACAGAGGTCTTTCAACCTCAGCTATGTTCTGGGCTGTAATGCAGGCACAGGCACGTATGGAACGGTACACCAGACAGGGTCTGAGGGAGCTTAGAGCACATCGCACTGCTATGAATGACACTATGCGTGATGTAGTGGCTGCCATCCGTACTGTCGGTGAGGTCATTGACAGACATTGGTGGGACACATTAGATCTGCTCCACAACTACATTTCCATGAGCCAGGGCAATGCAGGATGTTTGAGGCATTGACGTGGACATATGCCAGCAACATCAGCAGCTGGCAGTCTTCGTGGACAACAACAAACCAGCAGCCGCTCCCATAGTGCCAGTACCAGCCCCAGCAATGCTGGGTCTGTGCTGTCATCAGACCACCCTAGAAGACCACATGCACGTGGCTCTGGACAGTGCAAGCAGAGACATGTGTTCAATCATCAACCAACTGCTTCTGATGACAGTACCCAGTCTGGCTTAGTACCTGATACTGTCCGTAGCACCCCTGCCAGGCACAGGTACCTTGTTCATGGCCAGAGACAGTGATCTGTATGACCTGGCAGGTACAGTCTGTGGCTGTCTACAAACACCCGTATATGGCAGCCATGAGGTGGAACTGTGTGCATGCATACACACATGCATAATGCTAACACCTAGGGCTAACACACACACACACTGCATCAACATTGCCCCATGTTGTACTGTTGTTCCTCACTAACACACACACACACACACACACACACACACACACATACATGTCGATTGGATGTGTCAATGGCAGACTTTGGCATACCAAGTACACAACCTGTGCATATGATGAAACTGTGCTACCTCCTGCAATCTGTAACATTGATGCAGGAACAGGATAGCATGGTGCTGATGCACAGGGCAACTACATAGAACTGTAGTAATATTATCATGTTGTTAACAGTACAGTGTAATGATATCATTGTGGGTATATCCCAGCATGCCCGATGCATTAACAGTATGATTGTCATTGTAGTTTTTTATACACCAGTGTTAATTCCAACAGTGTAATGTCTGCACATCTTGGCATTCTGGTGGTAAGGCTGAAAACACAAACCCACCTACATAGGTAGCACAGGGGATAAGAAAATGAAAGTAATGATACTCAATGCCAGACATGTAAACCACAATATGCATGCAGTCCAAACTCTACTTAGCATGAAGAACGTTGATATCTGTGCAGTGACAGAAACCTGGTTCAAGGCTCACAAGAGCACCCTAGCACTATCAGGTTACACCTCATACCATGCTTTACAGCCCCAAAACATGGAACTAACTATGAAAGGAGGGTGAGTATCAATAAATGTCAAGGATACCCACACCCCCAGGTTGGGGCCACAGCATGAAGCATCACAGACTACCCACGTGCAACTAACAGTGGGTAAAACTGCCTTCCAGTTCATAGCCTGCTATAGACCACCCTCCTAAACCCAGGAAACCCACTTGGCCTACTTAAGAATACATGAATATATGAAGATGTCTCCAAACAACATTATATTGGGCAACGTCATCTACCCACACATACACTGGGAGCATTACTGTAGCTCCAACACCCTAGGCCAAAGGTTCCTAGAATTCATAAACTCAAATGCTAAGGAACAACTTGTTACCACTCCCACAAGAGGGGAAAACATACTGCACCTGATCATCACCAACATGGGGACTCTATGCTCCAGACCAGAAGTTTATCCCTCACTGGTAAGATGACACCATAGAGTAATCTCACTGTATATTCACATACCAACCGCAGCCCCTGCACAGAAAACCACAGTGTAAAAGTTGTGTAAAGCAAATTATACACAGCTCAAAACCAAGACAGAGGTGGAATCCTTCAAAGCCCCTGAGCCTGTGGAAAATACGGCCCACACTGCTGAATCCTTTATAAACGCATTCTATGAACACCTCCAGGAATGCACAGATCATGCAATTCCAAATATAACCAAGACCCAATCCTCCAAAGACAGGCATCCTTTCTGGTGGACCCCAGCCACATAACAGAAAACAATAGAAGGAGGAAGCTACTACATGATCGACCAATATCCCACAAAGGGAAGACATCTCTGATCAGTACTTGGACAAAAATTACGGGCACTCATAAAATCGTCTAAAGCCAGCTTCAAAAGAAATATTGCACAAGACACTAAGGATAATCACAAGGCTTTCTTTACTTATGTTAGGAATCTGGGTGGGAATTCCCACCCAGATATGCTCAGAAGTTGTCCTAAATGACACAGAATACACCTAAGCCACATACATTGCCAACATCATTGCTAACAGGTTCAGCACAAACATCTCACCCCTCTCCCCACCACAAGGGCAAATATATATCCCAGCAGAGTGATGCCCCCCTGACATCTGAGATGCTCAGTCACCCTCTCCAAAGCAGAAAAACAGCATCAATGGGAGCAGACAGTGTCTCAGGCTGCATCCTACATGAACTCCGAGAAGAACTAAACACAAACATAAAACTACTGTTCAATCCCTGCCTTACTACAGGATATGTAGCCAAGGAGTGGCGTACAGCAAAAGTGATCCTTCTCCACAAAGGTGGTGCCTCAACGGATCCTGGAAACTATTGCCCTGTACACCTGACTAGCTTGGTCTCCAAAGCTATGGAAAGGATCATCATAGACCTCATAAATAAAGTTATTGAGGACCTACAGACACTGGATCCTACCCATTTCGGCTTTGTTGAGGGCACATCCTGCCTCTTAAACCTGGTTGATGTCTTTGAAACAGTCACCAAGGCCAGTGATGAGGGGAAGGTGTTCAACACAACCTACCTGGACCTCACAAAAGCCTTCAATACAATACCCCACTCAGGCATTATAGAGACACTCACCAGCATAACTATAAACCCCTATGTCACTAGATGGATTGCAAAGTGGCTCATGGACAGAACACACATGGTCAGAATTGCTGGAGCCATGTCATACTCCAAACCGGTTACAAGTGGCATCCCACAGAGTGCAGTCCTGGGACCTCTCTTGTTTGGTATATATTTCTCGGAGGTACAGGCCAACACAGAAGGACTGTGGCTGAGCAGGTTCACAGATGACTGCAAACTGTGCACCATAATCAACTCACAAGCCAACAGAAGCATCCTACAAAAAGGCCTCATAGAAACAGACAGATGGTGCCAGAGCCATGGCCTCAAGCTAAACGCCAAAACCTGTATAGTCATCCCCTTTGGCAAAAACTAAGTGCCCACAACTTAACACATAGGTGGTAAGCCATTAAGTACTGTACACATGATTAGGGACCTGGGGACCCGAGTTGATAGCAAACTGTCATTTGACAACCACATGGTTGTAGTGGTTACACAGACAGTTTATATAGGCCACCTAATCATGAATGGATTCACAGCTAGATCACAGGAGGTCATCGTGCCTCTTTAGTCATCCCTCATCAGGCCTATAATTGAGTACAATGCCCCTTTTGTGGTGTAACTTACCAGACACCTGACCTGCAGCAACTGGAAAGTCCATGAAAGTACCTCACCAAGAGGATCAAAGGGCTCAAACAGATGCCTGACATATAGAACCATGTCCAACCTGGAATTAATGCACATGTTGCACCTCAGAAAATCCAAATCCCATGGAGGTATGTGCTCGTGACACTTGCACCTCAGCACTTCCATAAATAGGACATGCTGGAGGGACAGATTCATAACCCAGAGGCTCCCTTCACTCTGGAATAAAATCACAGTCCAGGTTAGGCAGAGTCCCTTAATGACTCTCTGCAAGAGGAATGTTGCTGAGTGGATGAGAGATTGCAGGTTTACCCCAGGTATCACTTCTGTGTCACTGTTACACAGAGGCTGAGTATACTAACCTGGAAAAAGGCCATATCAAAATTCATTTAACATGGGTGTCAAAAGACAAACACAGTCTGGCTAGGCTTATAACTGCCCTAGGGCAGATAGCCTAGTATGAACCTATGAACCTATTACATGATGTATCCTCAACTGATACACAGATGTAGGAAACCCAGTGTCAGTGATATCCCTGCAGTACTTCACTATACCAGTAGCCATTCTTACTGAGCCACACACATCCCTGTGAAGAATGCTGTTTGGCATATAGCAGTCTCACGTACATGCCAACAGACTAGTGATATGTTAATCCACGACTGGAAATGTATACAGTGGCCTACAATGCTTTCTGCACATGACACACATGACCACCACATGGGTATCATATAGATGGATACCTGTTGTCCAAGCCATGCTCTATTACTGTAACGCAACTGTAACTTTGTCATCAGCATGTACTTAACTTAGTATTCCAGTAGTACCATGTAAGTGGCAGCACCCATCATGTAGAATGGGTAATGGTGTGTACATATGGACAAGTGTTTTCTTGTCTATCCTGTGATATTCACATTTCCAAAGGTATTGTGCAGTCCCTTGGTGTATCACCTAAGCAAGAAGGTGTCTTTATGCATATCAGCAACAGTTGCCATACACCTACACTGGATGTCTATTACTCACAGACTTTGCTGTGTTATAACATGTGTGACATATACTCCAGACATGAACCCTCACCCACATTAATATATCACAGCTTTCATGAGTGTGTGTCATCCAGTTGGCCTAGGACACAGATCACTGCAGTAGCCTGCATTGTCAACAACATAAATGCATGGCGTACCGTCTGGGAATCTGCAGGATATGCTGGCACAGGTAACAACTGTATTCACATGAGGCAGGCTTCACACATAGGAACTATTTAAGGTGACAGGTACATATCTCTATGTGGCACACACATACCTGATGTGTGCATTGAAATTACTATTATAATTATATGTCATACCTTAATAAAAGCAACACCCACCACACATTGGCAAACTGTGTGACAAAAACACACATGACATTTGTAAGATTCAAATCCCTACCTAACTATGTTATGACACTTGAGAAAGATGCATTAGCAGAGAACACTATTCGCATTATTGGGTGGTTTCTCTTCTTCTGCTATACTTATAGGGTGCTGAACACACATGACATTTGTAAGATTCAAACCCCTTCCTATCTATGTTATGACACTTGAGAAAGATGCATTAGCAGAGAACACTATTTGCATTACTGGGTGGTTTCTTTTCTTCTGCTATACTTATAGGGTGCTGATATCATCAGTCTACAAAGAGGAATGTACATCATGTAGTGTGTTATTCCAATTGCTAATATGTCCATTTATTTCAAAGAGAATTGCACACACACTGAGCATTTGCAGGATTCAAACCCCTATCTAACTATGTTATGACATTTGAGAGAGATGCATTAGCGGAGCATGCTATTCGCATTACCGGGTGGCTTTTCTTCTCCTGCTTTACTTATAGGGTGCTGACATCATCAGTCTTTACAAAGAGGAATGTACATCATGTAGTTCCAGTTGCCAAAAGGTCCATTTCTTTCAAAGAGAATTACACACACCCTGCCCACCCAAACATTAAGCATTTGCAGGATTCAAACCCCTACCTGGCTATGTTAAATGACACTTGAGATAGACAAATTAGCAGAGCATGCTATTTGCATTACTGGGTGGTTTCTTTTCTCCTGCTATACTTATAGGGTGCTGACATCATCAGTCTTTACAAAGAGGAATGTACATCATGTAGTGTGTTATTCCAGTTGCCAAAAGGTCCATTTCTTTCAAAGAGAATTGCATACACCCTGCCCCCCCAAACACACACACTGAGCATTTGGAGGATTCAAACCCCTACCTAACTATGTTAAGGCACTTGAGAAAGACACATTAGCAGAGCTTATTATTCACATTACTGGGAGGTTTCCCTTCTCCTGCTATACTTATAGGGTGCTGACATCATCAGTCTTTACAAAGAGGAATGTACATCATGTAGTGTGTTATTCCAGTTGCCAAAAGGTCCATTTCTTTCAAAGAGAATTGCACACACCCTGCTCCCTCCCCCAAGCACACACTGAGCATTTGCAGGATTCAAACCTCTACCTAACTATGTTATGACACTTGAAAAAGACACATTAGCTGAGCACGCTATTCGTATTACTGAGATGCTTTCTTTCTCCTGCAGTATTTATAGGGTGCTGACATCATTATTTAGAAAGAGGTATGTACATCTATTACTATCCCTCAGTATGGGGGATAGAATATATATGCATTAACAGACGCCTACTTCAGGGTCACATATGCACATCAGCACTGCTGGGTTATGTTTTATACCATGCTTCGTGACCACAGGACTTGTAACACACAACACAACCAGGGGGTGTATCCATATATGTTACAGATACACACACCTCTTGGTTGTTACCACTGCACTAAGCATGATAGGCCATACATATACAACTAGCATTGTGCAAAACTGACTTTTGGTTTGGTGTGTAGTTTAGACCACCCCTCCCATATCCAGGAACCACACTTGGCTTCCCTGGGAACAGTGTAGGATATGAAGGTGTTCACATACACCATTACAGTGGTTAACTTCAGGTACAGGAATATTGAGTGGGGGAACTACTCAGGCCTCAACAACATCATCCTACAGCCAGTACAATTTGTGAATCCATGTGCTATGGCAGAACCAGTCACCACTACCACAAGGGGGAATACATATTGGACCTGACCATCAGCAACATGGGGACTCTATGTTCCACACCAGAGGTAGACCACCATTGTTAATATCTGACCATAACCAACTTTCCCTGGACATCCATATCCCATCCCCACCCCCAGGCAAGGAAATCACTGCAAACAAAGTATTTCTCAAAAGCAGACTTTGCACTTGTGAAGACTGGGATGGAATACTTCAAAGGCCCCATGCTGGAGGATTATACAGCCCAATCTGCAGAATCCTTTACAAATGCATTCTATGAGCATCCGGAAGGTTTACACTGATCATGCTATCCCAAATAAAACCAAGACTCCTCCACAACAGGAGACCTGTCTGGTTTACACCAGCCATATATAAGCTGTACAACAGAAGGAGGGAGCTAATACATTACAGAGCAATATCCCACAGAGGGAGGACATCTCTGAACAGTATTGGCAAGACACTTCAATCCCTCACAATCATCACTTGCAAGTTTTGACAGTGAAATTTTCCAGACACTGCAGATAAGGCTCCCCTCAGTCTGGAATTGAATCACAATTAATGTTAGACATAGCCCCTCACCAACCCTCTTCCAGCAAACTCCAGCTACATGGATGTGACATTGCAAATTCAACCTCTGGGATCTCCACTGTGTCCCTGCTTGACAGAGGCAGAGCACACTAGCCTTAAATGGTGCCTTCTGTGACCTACTTTACAGAGGTACAGTAGGCTACTGTACTGGGGAGGCAGACACCAAATACACTCTGGCTAGGCTTATCTATCCCCTAGGGCAAACAGCCTAGTATTGACCTCTACACCCATATGTTTATGTTTCAGATGCACAATATTTGTTGCTGATAAACTGTTTGCAGGTCTTTATTGCCATAGCTTTCCATGTTTCTAAGAACAACTTGTGTATCTGTGGAAGATGTTTGAATATGAGAGGGTTCCACTATATTACTTATGTCTCTGTTGTCATTTAACTGTGTGCACTGGGCATATTGCTGTATTGTTGTAGGTTCCTGGCTTAACACATACAAATGCCAGATATGTGTGGCCAACTGCTATACTGAGACATGGCCTAAGTGTGTGAGCATGCCCAGTTCAGGCTTTCCATGGCTTGTTGCCTGACGTATGTCTCATTTATCAAAGTGTGTGAGCATACCCAGTGTGACCTTTCCATATGTTGAGATCTGAGGTCCACCACATTTGTTGTTGTGTGTGAACTTCAACAATATTTAACATTTATAGTTGTGTGTTGGAAGTTTTGTTGTGTTCTTACTGCCCAACTGCTTTGTGCCTGAACCCAACAGGGATTATGCTGTGCCTGCAGGGTTTCCATGGGATAGTTTGCATACACTTGTCAGCATTCTTTCATACTGACCAAACACTGTAATATTGTATAGTGTACTGGTTGAGTCCTTTCACTATGGTGAACAGTATCCTGGTGTTCAGTCCTATCACTGCTTTAAATATTCATACTGAGCACACCAGACTGGTAAAGGGCCAGTTGTGCAAATATGACCATGTTGCATTTTGTTCAGCTATGGCCTACTTAAACCAGGCTTGTCCAACATTAGTAGTGTATTCCACAACTGGAGTGGACATTGAGAAACACTAGGCTGTGTGCCCTAGGCCATTTCTAATCCTAGTCAGAGAGTGTGTTTGTCCTTCAACACACATTTTAACTGGAGATTGCCATGACATTTTTCAAGGTTAGTATACTGTGCCGTTGTCTAACCGTGACATAAAAGTGATACCCAGGGTAAACCTACAATCTCCCATCCACTCATCAAGATTCCTCTTGAAGAGAGTCAATGAGGGACTCTCTGGCTAACCTGGACTGGAAGTTTACTCAAGAGTGGAGGGAGCTTCTGGGTTATGGATCAATCACTACAGCATGTCCTATTTATGTCAGTGATGAGGTTCAGGTCTCTTATGTGCATAGCTCAATGGCATTCAGATTTTACAAGTTGCAGCATTGCGGAGCTGCAGTTTGCTTAATCAGGCAACACATGGCATCTGTTACAGCCCTTTGATCCTCCTGGTGAGGTACTTTTGGGTCTTTCCAGTTGCTGGAGGTGTCTGCTAAGGTACATCCCACAAGGGCCATTGTACTCAATTGTGAGCCTGATGAAGGATGACTGAAGAGGCACGATGACCTCCTCTGATCTAGATGTGAATAACTTCATGATTACGTGGGTATATGAAATGTTTCTCTAACCACTACGGCCACATGGTTGTCAAATGCAAGATTTCTATAAACCTGTGTCCCCAGGTCTCTTATTACTTCTAAAGTACTTAATGGGTTAACACCTATGTGGTAATTGGTGGGCACTTACTGTTTTTCCAAAGGGGATGACTATATACTTTTCTGCATTTAGCTTGATGACATGGATCTGGCACCAGTTGTCTGTTTCTATGAGGCTCTTTTGTAGGATGCTTGTGTCAGCTGGAGGGTCAGATATGGTGCCCAGTTTGTAGTCATCTGCAAACTTGATCAGACACAGTCCTTCCAAGTTGACCTGTACCTCTGAGAAATATATGCCACACATGGGCTGTCCCAAGACTGAGCCTTGTGGGATGCCAGTTGTAGCTGGTTTGGAGTCTGACATGGCTGCAGCATTTCTGATCATGTCAGTTCTGTCCTTGAGCTGGTTTGCAACCCATCTACTGACATAGGGGATTATATTTAAGCTGGTGAGCTTATCTATAATGAACAAGTGGGGTATTGTATGGAAGGCTTTTGCAAGGTCCAGATAGGCTGTATGGACCACCTTCCACTCATCAATGGCCTTGGTGACTGTTTCAAATGACTCAACAAGGTTTAAGGGGCAGGATCTGCCCTTATGAAAGCCACACTGGGTAGGGTCCAGTGTTTGCAAGTCCCCAAAATCTTTATTTCTGAGGTCCATGATGATCCTTTCCATAGCTTTGCAGACCAAGATAGTCAGGATTCTGGGGTGATAGTTTGCAGTATCCATTCAGTCACCACCTTTGTGGAGAGGGACCACTGTTGCTGTACAATGCTCTTTGGGTACATATCCTGTGGTAAGGCTGAGACTGAGCAGTAGTTTTATTTGGTGTTCATTTCTTCTTGGAGTTTATGTTGGACACTGCCCAGGACACCATCTGGTCCCATTGATGCTGTGTGTTTTGCTTTGGAGACGTTGGCTGTTACCTGAGCATCTGCAATGTCAGGGGGACAGCACTCTGCTGGGATAGATATTTGGCATTTTGGTGGGGGGGGGGGGGGTTGCATTGAACCTGTCAGGTTGGATGTTGGCAATGTGTGTGGGTTTGGTGTATTGTTTGTCATTTTGGACTAATTCTTAGCATATATGTGAATTCCCACCCAGGTTCCTACCATCAGTTAAGAAAGCCTTGTGATTATCCATAGTGTCCTGTGCAATTTTTATCTTGTAGCTGGCCTTAGAGGATTTTATGTGTGGCCATAGTTTTTTGTCATAATACTGATCAGAGATGACTTCCCATTTTGGGTTTTGCTCTAGCATGTCGTAGCTTCCTCCTTCGCTTGCATGATTTGGTAATGACTGGGATCCACCAGGCTGGATGCCTGCGTTTGGAGTATTGGGTCTTGGTTTTATTTGGGATTGCATAATCCATGCATTCCTGAAGGTGTTCATAGAATGCATTTATAAAGGGTTCTGAGGTCTGGGCCATATTTTCCACAGGCACAAGGGCTTTAATGGATTCCACCTCAGTTTGGAGGAGTGCAAAATTTGCCTTACACATGTTTTCCACTGTGGTTTTTGGGCCAGGGACTGGGGTCGGGATGTGAATATCCAGTGAGATTACTCTATGGTCTGATCTTACCAGTGAGGGATACACTTCTCGTCTTGGGCATAGAGTCCCCATGTTGGTGATTATCACGTCCAGTATGCTTACCCCTCTTGTGGGAGTGGTAAGTTGTTCCATAGCATTTTGGTTTATGAATTCTAGGAACCTTTGCCCTAGGGTGTTGGAGCTAGAATAATGCTCCCAGTCTATGTTTGGGTAGTTGCAGTCGCCCAATATAATGTTGTTTGGAGAGACCTTCATATTTTCATGTGTTCTCAAGTAGGCCAAGTGCGGTTCCTGGATTTAGGAGGGTGGTCTGTAGCAGACTACAAACTGGGAGGCAGTTTTAGCCACTGTTACTTGCCCGTGGATAGTCTGTGCTGCTTCTTGCTGCGGCACCAACCTGGGGGTGTGGTTATCCTTGACAATTATTGATATTCACCCACCTTTTGTAGTTTGTTCCATGTTTTGGGGCTGTAAAGCATGGTATGAGGTGTAACCTGGTAGTGTTAGGGTGCTCTTGTGAGCCTTGAACCAGTTTTCTGTTACTGCACAGATATCAACATTCTCCATGCTGAGGAGAGTTTGGACTGCATGCATCTTGCAGTTTAGACTTCTGGCATTGGGTAGCATTACTTCTAGTTTCTTATCCCTTGTGATACCTATGGAGGTGGGTTTGTGTTTTGAGCCTTACCTATTCAAGGCACTATGGGGGTGACAACAGGCTTTGCCAGTTTCCAAAAGGCCAGGGGTGATAGGTGCAAGCCATCCCTAGCAGTGGAGCATCATGTCTTGCTCAGCCTGTCATCCCAGGCTGACAGGCATTGGATCCCCTTTGACTAACAGCAATACTTAAGCCAATTGTTGTAATTGATCATCTTGTCTTCATATTGTGGCATCATGCTTGGTGAGGGTAGTATGTTAGTCAGGGTCATCAAGTCTGCATACACTACATGGTGTTACATTGCTTAACACATGGCAATCATGTCTCAGGTGGTGCTGCAGGGCTTCCTGTGTTGGATGCACATACTACACTCCCTGTACATGTTTGAAAGCAGGTTGTGTCAGCTTAGGCATCCCTTTTACTATATGTGTGAGTCAGAGAGAGGTATC
Organism: Protopterus annectens; assembly: GCF_019279795.1. NCBI lineage: Eukaryota > Metazoa > Chordata > Ceratodontiformes > Protopteridae > Protopterus > Protopterus annectens. The sequence continues at coordinate 1,998,151,686 of NC_056728.1, forward strand.
ATTTCCAGGGTTCCTACTGAGCCAGTGTATGTGCTATGTGTTGCCCTTTGCCAAGGCCAAGGCATACTTCTACCTACTGGGGCAGGCTCAGGTTGTTCCTCCTCCGAGTCATGCTCTGCCTGTGATGGCCTTGACAATGGTAGGAGGCTGTTTGGCCCAGGCCTATGCTGGTCCTGCTCCAGCTCTTTTTACAGAATCATATTATATAGCATAGCACATACCATGACAATGTGGGTACATGTAGTTGGTGAGTACTGCAAGGCTCCACCAGATGTGTCCAGGCACGGGAACTGTGACTTGAGCAGCCCAAACACACGCTCTATTACATTACGTGTTTGTGCATGTGCCTCATTATGGCGTTCCTGTTAAGGTGTGTGTGCGTTTCTGATGGGTGTCATCAGTCACGGCTCCAGTGCATAGCCAGCATCCCCCAGTAGGTGACCATGCGGGATGTCCCCATTGGCAAATGTCTGGTACAGCTGCGTCAGATGCCAGATATGGGAATCATGGTAGCTTCCAGGGCAGCCAGCACACACATTCAGTATTATGCCCTGGGCATCACACACGACCTGGCAGTTGATGCAGGGGAAGCCCTTGTGGTTGGAGTAGACCCTACCTGCTCACCAGCTGGTGCTTTGATGCATATGTGCGTGCAGTCTATTGCACCCACTACCTCGGGGTATTCCGCTATTTGCTGGAAGAGACGCATATTGCTGGCCAATACCTCACGGGAATTGGGGAAATATACATGATCACCGACATGTGCTGACATGACATCCAGGAATTGGTGCTGTACCCTGGATGCTGATGCCTGTGATATCCCTATCATATCACCAGTTGGTCTCTGGAAGGTACCTGTTGCTAGTATTCTTAGGCCAACACATACCTTGGTTTCCACTGGGATGGGCTCCCCTCTGTTGGTTCTGTGTGTGAGGCGTGGCCTGCACAGCTCAACAATTTGCTGTAGGAGGTCTCTGTCCACTCTATAGTGCTCCACTATCTCCAGCTCATGTAACCCCTGGTAGGTGACCCTGGGCCTATACACGCTTCTCCGTCTCCTCACTGTGGGTTGTCTGGCAGCATTTTCATTGTCACCACCCTCAGCATGTTGCATATGTCGCCTTATAACAGCTATGGCAGCACCTAGCATTTTTTGTCTGAATGAGGCTTTTTCAGTTTTCACTTGTAATAGCTTACTCCAGCATTGCAGTGTCTCTTGAGAGAAACATACTGCACTGTTGTCTGCAGAGTTTTAAGTGCTCGGCTGGGCTACTGTTCTGCCTGTGTAATTGCCTGATTCTGATTGTTTTCACCTGTTACCTCTGCTAGTATTCCCTGGTAGCTTCCTACAATTTCTTCTGCTTCCTTTTTCCTTTCTGTTTCCTTGGGGAGGGGGCGATGTGCAAACAAGCGCAAACACGCTCACAGCAGCTAACACGCATGCACACATGCTTAGACGGACAAAAACTTGCTTATTTGGGTTTAAACGCTCGTACACCAGCGCAAATGAGCTAACAGGTCTTTAAACAAGCTTCTACATGCTTACTCAAGCTGAAACACGCCCACTTGCACTTACATGCATGCACCCTATCTTACTCGGCGCGCACACACACGCATGCACGGCCAGCAAGAAACTTTCGTGTTATCCACAGTGTATACCTTCCATTTCTTTATTTTCCCATGTCTACTTCTTGACACACCTCTTTCCATGATGTGTGACTGACAGCTTTCACATGCCACTCTGCTCCACTGAGCTGCATTTCTTTCATACATACTCCCCTGTGATGTCACCTATCTCTTACTCTGTTACTCCCCCTTATCCTACTCCTACACTCCAGGGATTGTGCTCATTTGCTATGTAAAAGTGTGATTCACTATCCTAACACTCATTTACATAGGATTGCCTACTAATGCTTAGTTACATGTCTTACACTGAGCTTCCCCCCTTAGCAACCCCTAGTCAGTGGCCATGTTGTTTTCAGCCTGCTATTCCCTTACATTGTAAATTCATGGTCTTAAATTTTTATTTTTCTGTTTTTTTACAGTGCAGCCCATTTGCGTGGCGCTGCGCTACGTTTAAACATCGGCGATCGCCAAAAAAAAATTAATTTTCCATGGGGGTACGTTGCCAGTGGCCATATATTTGGCCATTGGCATGCTTCCTGGAACATATGCAACCTTTATTTGCAGCTGACAAGGCTCCATTGTGCTATTTGCAGAATGGTACTCAGTTGTCAACTGAGTAAATTTCTGCAGATAACACGGCTCTTACACGAACAGGTTTGTGCTTCCTGGATCGCAAAATTACCTCATTTGCATGCCTTTCGGTTGCAAGTGAGGTAATTTATATATCCAAGCCCTGTCCGTGTAAGAGCCATTTTAGGAGCTCTCTTACACGCCCCTACAGGCTGTTCGTGGATCGCTCGTCGGACATGATGGCTGCATGGAGTCTTACACTACTCTTAGACTCCATGCAAGCCATCGTGAATCCTGCCCACTATCTCTTCCTCTCCAAACAATATTTAAGAGAATTTTATTCCTTAATCCTTAGTTTCCTTTGGTATCCTAATAAACCTAGATTGGCTTTTAATCATCATATAAGAAATTGTCTTCTGGGGACATTGCATTACCTGATTTAGAATTATACTCCTTATCATTAATTATAACGCAATTACTGTTTGGTCAAATGATTATTACAATGCTAAATGCAAAGACATACAAGAAAGTATTTGTTGGATATCTGTTAAATATTCTCACTTCAAAATATGATAATTGATACTAATTTTCTTTGGTTATTAAAAGATTATATTTTGGAAAATCAAAATCAACCAACTAACTCCTCGTATACCGCCATGATATTGATTAACTTTAGAAATTTTGTTTACAAGAATCCAGCATATAAAGCATGTTTTTTGAAACATTTCCTATAGCATATACACGAAACAATATATGTACATTTAAAGCAGCTACAATGACTACATTTAAAATGTACAAAACAAATACTCACTGATATCCACCACAGCAGGTAAAATAAAATAAAATTTTATTACAGATAAGTGCTTTTCCTACTGCTCTTCAGATCACATAAAAACACATCAGCATCAACAAAATGTAAAATGCTTAACAATCAATAAACATGAAAGATGGTGCCTATGCCCCTTTAATAAATGCTTTAAAGGTATGTATGCATTTAAACCTGGCAATCTGTCTGCCTGCAGATCAGCTATCTGTCTTAACTCATTCAGTTCTGTCCATTGTGTAACATCCACACCATTCTATTATCTAATTGTATCTGTAGTACCATAAATACAAATGTATGACCCTGATGTAATTTGACATGCTGGGCTAAGGCATTATGCTTTGCCTCTAACCTAATATCACTCATGTGCTGTAGAATTCATTGTTTCAGCATTCTATTAGTTTTCCCCACATAATATGAAATATACAATGTCCATTTAGCTAAATAGACAACATTTGTGGTACGCAATCAGCATATAGGTTCAGGGTGTATATTCTACCAGTGATAGGATGTAAAAATGTATTAGACCTGTCTATATACTGGCAGCCCTTGCAATGTCTACATGGATATTTACATTTCCTTGTGCTCCTAAATAACTGGCTCGCTGGAACATCTTTACATAAAAGACATTTCAAATTCATGTTGTTCTTAAATATAAACCTTCTTTAACCGATTATCTGACTGCAGAATCCTGACTGCAGAATCCTCCAATTCCTTCTAATTATATCACAAAAGTATATAGACAGGTCTAATACATTTTTACATCCTATCACTGGTAGAGTATACACCCCGAACCTGTATGCTGATTGTCGTACCAAAAATGTTGTCTATTTAGCTAAATGCAGATCATGTATTTCATATTATGTGGGTAAAACTAATAGAATGCTGAAACAATTAATTCTATAGCACATGAGTGATATTAGGTTAGAGGCAAAGCATAATACCTTAGCCCAGCATGTCAAATTGCATCAGGGACATACATTTGCATTTATGGTAGTACAGATACAATTAGGGTGACCACAGTGGTGCAACGGTTAGCGCTGCAGCCTCACAGCAAGAGGTTCTCTGGCTTGATCCTTGGCTGGGGTGCCTACTGTGCGGAGTCTGCATGTCCTCCCTGTGGTTGTGTGGCTTTCCTCCAGGTGCTCCAGTTTCCTCCCACATCCCAAAGACATACTGTAAGTGGATTTGATACGCTAAACTGACCCTAGGCATGAGTGCGTGCATGTGTGTGTCTTTTGTAGAAGGCTGGGTGCCGGGCTGGCAACTTGACACCTTAAAACTCCACTGCCAATCATGAACAGACAGGTGATCCACTGTGGCAACCCCTAACTGGGAAAAGCCAAAAGAAGTACTACAGATACAATTAGATAACAGAAGTGCTGAGGATGTTACACATCAGACAGAACTGAATGAGTTAAGATGGACAGCTGATCTGCAGGCAGACCGGCTCTCAGGTTTAAATGGATATATGCCTTAAATCCTTTATTAAAGGTGCATAGGCCCCATCTTTGATGTTTATTGGTTGTTAAGCATTTTAAATTTGGTTAATGCTGATGTGTTTTTATATGATCTGAAGAAGAGGAGTAGCTTGAAAATGCTTATCTGTAATAAAATTTTATTTTATTTTACCTGCCGTGGTGGATATCAGTGGGTATTTGTGCATTTTGGATTTTATCTTTTACCACTGTCAAACTTTGATACTCCTGCGACTGTTTTGAATATATTTGATGACTACATTTAAAGATAAAAATCTAACATATCAGTTCCAGTTGATGGAAAAAGAAAAGTTACAAACTCTAGATTATGTATTAAAAATATAAACAATAAAATGTAGTTAGATGTTCAAAATTGTAGATACTCAATAGAGAAGAAAGTTAATCTAATGCAAACATCAATAAAAAAACACTGTTCCTAAAGTCATTCTGCAGGATTCACGAAACCTCCGTGTAAGAGTTAGCAAGTCTTACACAGAGGCTGCAGTTAAACGGGGTGATGTCAGCATGCCATGCATATTCATGAGGGCACTCTGAATCACACCCTAGGCTAACACGGTCCATGTAGCAAAGTAGGAGGCGTGTCCGCATGTTGAGTCCTGCAAAGGGACATGCCCCCAGAAGAATCACAGTCCCAAAAGGGAACTCCCAAGAGCGAGTCCACGGAAATGTCAAGAAACACAACACCACATATGCCCCCACAGACTATAAACCCAACTGTAATGTAAAACGTAAAACTTAACAGTTTAATTTTTTTTATAATTTTTTAAATATTTGCCCGTAATTGTGCTCGTTTGCGCGGGTGTGCCCTTCGCTCAGCCACAGTTAGCAGTCATTGAAAAAGCATATAAGATCTAAATATACAAATTACGCCATGTAGCAATAGTGTAGCAGTAGAGATGTCGGCCAAAGAGGAGGTAGTCATGGTTTGAGCCCCAAAAACATCATTTTTTTATTTTTAGTGAAATAAGCACAAAACAATCATCCCCTGAGATATATGTACATATATATATATATATAACTATAATTTAAGTAAAATGTAATGAAATGGCCATGTAGTTTGAAGAAATCTGATACAATAAAAAAAATGTATAAGTGCCCATAGCCGAGCAGCGCTCTAACAAGCTGAGTATGATTGCCCGTAGGAGAGCAGTGGTTTAACAGGTGTAATATGAGTGCCCGGAGTTGAGCAGCACTTTAACATGCTGAAACTGTGTGCCCGTAGTTGAGCAACATTTCTCATATCATAATATGTGTGCTCATAGCCAAACAATGTGTTAACCAGCGTAACCCGTTTGTGCAGAGCTGCGCAACGCGCCAACCAGCTTACCGGTGGGCAACATTGAGCAACCTGTATCAAAGCCTCCTTTACACAGACGCACCCTCTAGCCTGTCTAGACAGTAGCAAAATAAAAAAAAAAACAATGCCCAGGCTTGAACCCAGGATACTGTGCATCATAGTCAAAACACTGAACCACTAAGCCATGACAGCTGTACTGAAAAATGCAGTATTAGCATATATATAGGAATGAATGGAAACAGAAGCATGACAAAGCAGTTTTTTAAGCTGATACAATTCCAAAATGGCCAATCACAGATAAGTGCGGGAAAAATGGCATATATAAGCCCCATAGGTGGGAATACACAGCATAACTGATTGTGGAACCTATTTGCAGTCAGGATGGCAGGTGTAGGAGAGGGTAGTCACTTCCGAGAACAGAGGTGGGGTGTTGAGGAGTCCAAATATATGGTTTGGCTCCTAGTCCATGATAATGAGGCTCAACTCATGCAGGGCCAGGTTCTGTGGGGAGCGTTCAAGGCAGAGGCATGGAACTGGTTGGCACATGATCTCACCAGTGTCACAGGCATACCAAGGAGTGGCGAATAGGTCCATCACCAACATGCGGACCTGAAGAGATGAAAGCAGGACCAACTGAACCGTTGGATCCAGGAGGCCCGGCAAATGCCCAGCGCCCCGCTACTGAGTAAGTATCCATGTAATTACGTATGTAAGGAATTATCCTAGCTGATATTATGGAGATGTATGTTCCAATATTACTTCATTTATATTACAGCTGCAGGTGTGCCTTCTGTGAATCGGCAAGCCTATGGTGATAGGCTGGAGTGGTTGCGCCACCAGGCAGGTTAGTAATTATTTTTCTGTAATTGTTATACAATATAAGTGACAGCTTGTAAAAGAGTTTAGTGTAGTTACATATTAATAAAGTTCAAATAACACTAGAAGAAAGATCCTGCTAGTACTGTATGATTACATAAGTGATGCAGCCTGTAATCCAGAAATAAAAATTAAACAAGTCTGAAATAGAGATTTCCCACCTGTATTGCAATATCAGATAACCTGCTGCTGCCTGAAAATTAGTGGTAAACAAGCTAAAGACAATAGACATGTGTCAAATGCATCCCCTTTGAAAATCAGCCATATGAAACAAGTGAGTCTGTTGGAAAGGATTGTTGTAACCAAGTATGACATGTTAATAATGCTTAGAATAAAGTACCATCTTGAATTGTAAAAATAAAACAAGTGAGAGTGTGAGAAAGAGGTATGAATCCACCAAGAAAGCTGTTATAACTTCTGAATAATGTATACTGCAGTCAGTACATAATGAAATGAATGAGACAGCCACAACCAAACAGTGAAATGTTTGAAATAAAGTACTGAAGCTAGAATGTATCTGTCCCACAATTTGGATATGTTGCTGTACCCTTGCAATATGGAGATGGCATGGTTGTATGAAATAATTAACATCCACAGTTGTCTAGAGTCATATAAATCAAATGTAGCAGGATGCTGTACCTGGACACAGCCAGATATGAACGTGTATGAATAAAAATGGAATGTATATTAATGTAGCAGTAACAGTCCCATCACCAACATTCTTAAGGTTACATATAGGAAACTGTACTAAGACCTGTAGGGTATATATATCTGCAGCTACTAGACATGTACAGCATATGTATAGGTAGTTGAAGTTGTTAATGAAATATTTCCTCACCCTACCCTATATTCTCAAATAATGCCATTCCACAACAAACTGGGTATGTGTATTCACAATTAATTCCTATGGACATTTGTCCTGTTGGTTCAAACATATTTGCATGTACGTTGCTGCATGTGCCCTGTTCACATATCCAAACCTGATGGCTTGTTGCCATCAATCGACCCTGCATGCTGTTGGATTGTGTACTGTTGTTCAAAATATGCATGTGTTGTGCTTGCTGTTCAATGTTTGGAATTCATGGGTGTTTGGTCAATGGGAATACTGATGCATGCTGTTACAACTAATTTTCAATGGTATTGTTTGTTACTAACCCAAAATGTCATAAAATGTTGATAAACATAGGACAACAGGGAAGTCGGGTTCCAGCGGACCCACCTCAGCTGGCGAGTGCACCTGGCACTAGTGCCCAGGCCGGAACCTCCTCCGGTGGCCCTGTGCCACCTTCAGGTGGAAGCGCTGCAGGGGATGGGGCTCATCTCCCCTCTGCAAGTGTGGCCAGAGTAGACTGTCCACTCACCCTCCAAAGTGTCCAGTCTGTGGTGCATAGTGAGATCAGGCATTCTGTGCTTGAACCCCTATGCCAGCTTGAGGTTCGGGTGGCGCAACTCACGGGTGTGCCTGCTGCCCATCCTACACAGCTCCCGGCACAGCCCTGTCCTGGGCTGTGAAGGCACAGTGGCAACTGCCCATGGGTGAGGATCTCAGTTCCACTGTTGTCATCTGTGGGCTCATGGGCTCGCGATATCCAAACATCCATCACCGTCAATTGTGTTTCACCCCCACTTGTGTCATACTCCACCCCTGTATGTGTCTTGTTTGTCTTGTCTGTTAACCTCCCCTACCTACCTCCCCAAATATATCTACTTTCTGTACCTCACATTCCACTCTCACCTGAAAAAAAAATAAAAAAAGGGCACTCTGTTCCCGCAAAAAAAATTACACCCCATACATAGCTGCCCATTTTGCAGACATGTCTGCTGGACATGTGAACTGGTAATTACAATTGGCTGTACAACATATTTTGTTGTCCTCACCCCTCTCTCAGGGGTGGAAGGTTTCAAATTTCACACCAAATTACACACACATATGCACATCTGTTGCTGATAAAGAAACGGGCAGCTATGGGCCTTTCCTACATCCTTCCTGCAAATCCCGAGCTTGTTTTCCTACTGTCCTACCCTCTTTATGCCCCCTTTTTCACCACTTTCCTATCTCCCCATTTTCTTTTCTTTCAAATAAATCAGCGCGGGTGTGCACAAGAGTAAGCACTTTTAAGCAGTTGTAAGTGGGTGTGCACTTGTGTGCGCATAGCTAAGCAACAGTGCGCATGCGTGAGCTCCGTGCAAACCAGCGCTAACCTGCTTACAACTGTTTAAAAGTACCTTAGTCACTCTGAATGGCAAGGCCTGTAGTCTGCTCAGCAGCAAAATAAAACTCCTCTGTCAGTCTCAAACCCAGGACCTTGGAATCACTAGTCTGCATGATTTACCACTAAGCCATGACTGATATACAAGAACTTTGTGCTGAAAGCAATATATCATGAAATAGTAGGACTGAATGTAAAGGGAATATAGGAAGGCTATTACACAAAGCTTTTCTTGTATCTTTACTGGCAATTCTTGTGGATTTGTATAACATTACTGTGAGAAGAGAAACAGCCATGCTAGTCAGTAGCTAGTAGGTAATAATGTGACAGTAGCACCTTGCAAACCACACACACTATCAGAGCAGGATAAACACTGCCATATTTGAATAGGTAAGAGGTCAGACCTCGCAACTGTGACTGATTTACAGTGATGTCCCTGATTAGAAAACAAATGTTAACTGTGCCCCACTGACTCCTTGTGAAATGTACTAACAGTAGGCAGAAAGGTGTGGAATCCCACGTAATGGTAACTGTCAATTACTGAAAGTATACACTACTTGCATGTCATAAATGGTGTAGTAATACATATTCTCAAAATACCCCACAGTCACAACTGCAGAATATCTGAAATATATCACGGGTGTATCCCACTGATATGTACATTCCCTGAGGCTGATAAAAGATACACCTGAGAGTATCTGAGGCCTGCAAGTGTCACAAACTCACAGGCATATCATTCTGTCTGCTGTCACACACTCTGTGAATAGCTGTAGAATAGCTTCCAAAAGCACACCCACATGTAGTTGTACAACCCACAAATATCAAAGGATGTAGCCAACTAATAAAATAAGGGCAGTATAGCAGTTTACAAGAGCTGCATGTGCCTGCTATCCATAACTGTTAGTACAAAGTACAAGGCCCCACTACTGCTAGGCAGCAAAATAAAATACCCTTGTAGGTGTCAAGCCTCACACCTTGGCCAGACCAGACTGCATGCAGTACCACCAAACCACAATAAACATATAAGGAATCGCTGCTGAAAGAAATATAGCAAGCATTACAAGGAGTGAATGTAAATGGAAAATAGGAAAGCCATAGCAACACATTCCAGTAAAGACACCTAGAAGGCATTCAAGGAGTGAATGTAAAGGCCAAATAGTGAAGCCTTAGCAACAAATTGCAAGAGCCACTGCTGTATACCAGTTACTCCACAAGTCCCACAGGAAAACACATACTCCCATTTAAACAGTATTAGTATTATTAGGTGTCAGTTAACATACACACTGAGAAGAATAAACTGGAGGAAGCAATAGTCAGGTTTCAGTACAACATGCATTTCAATGCCTACAAGACAGCCTGAAATATGAGAGACATACCAACCTTTACACTCACAGAACAGTGTCCACAGCATACCAGCATGGTCCCCACCTTGAAAATCTGAATGGGCTATGTCTACCTAACCTAACATTTTATAGCACTGTCCTGAAATCACAGTGAGAACTGCAATTACCATACAGCAGGCTGCATGCAATTAGTAAATTCTGGCTAACAATTGGTGCAGAGGCCATCAAATGCACATGTGCATATACCTACGGCTTGCACCTGTCACCCCTGGGCTTTCGGATATTGGCAAAGGCTCTTGCTATCCCCATAGTACCTTTTTTAGGCAAGGCTCAAAAGACAAAACCACCTCCATAGGTATCACAAGGGATAGGAAACTAATAGTAATGCTACACAACACCAGCAGTGTAAACCTCAAGATGCATGCACTGGAAACTGTCCTTAGCATGGAGAACATCAATATATTTGCAGTAACAGAATCCTGGTTCAAAGCTCCCGAGAGTACCCCAGCACTGCCAGGTTATACCTCATACCATGCTTGTCGGCCCCAAAACTTGCACTAAACCAGAACAGGAGGGGGAGTATCAATATTCGTCAAAGATACACACACCTCCAGGTTGGTGGCACAGCACGAAGCATCAGAGACTATCCATGTGCAACTAACAGTGGGTAAAACTGCATTCCAGTTCATAGCCTGGCACACACCACCCTCCCAAACCCAGGAGCCCCATTTGGCCTTCCTGAGAACACTGGAAATATGAAGGTCTCTCCAAACACCATTATATTGGTGGACTGCAACTACCCAAACATAGACTGGGAGCATTACTCTATCTCCGACACCCTAGATCAAAGGTTCCTAGCATTTATACACTCAAATGCTATGGAACACCTTGTTACCACTCCCACAAGAGGGGGAAACATACAGGACCTGTTCATCACCAACATGGGGACTCTATGCTCCAGACCAGAAGTGTACCCCTCACTGGTAAGATCAGACCATAAACTAATCTCACTGGATATTCACATCCCAACCCCACCCCCTGCCCACAAAACCACAGTGTAAAACTTCTCTACAGCAAATTCCACACCCCTCAAAGCCGAGGTGGAATCATTCAAAGCTCCCGGGCCTGTGGAAAATACGGCCCAGACCACAGAATCCTTTATAAACGCATTCTATGAACACCTTCAGGAATGCATGGATCATGCAATCCCAAATAAAAACAAGACCCAATCCTACAAAGGCAGACTTCCTGTCTGGTGGACCACATCCATAAACAAACTAAACAATAGAAGGAGGAAGCTACTGCATGATAGAGGAAAATCCCAAAAAGGGGAGGCATCTCTGTTCAGTGTTAGCAAAATACTACGGGCACTCATAAAATCGTCTAAGGCCAGCTTTGAGAGATTAAATGCACAGGACACTAAGGATAATCACAAGGCTTTCTTTAGTTTTGTTAGGAACCTGGGTGGGAATTCCCAGATATGTTCAGAATTAGTTTAAAATGACAAAAAACTACACCAAACCCACAGACATTGCCAACATCCTAGCTGACAGGTTCAGCGCAAACTCCCCCCCCCTCCCCACCAGAAGGGCAAATATCTATCCCAGCAGAGTGCTGCCCCCCTGACATCTCAGATGCTCAGGTAAGAGCCGCCCTCTCCAAAGCAAATAACACATCATCAATGGGACAAGAAGGTGTCCCGGGCTGCATCCTACATGAACTCTAAGATGAGCTAATCCCAAACATAAAACTACTGTTCAATCTCAGCCTTACCACAGGTTATATACCCAAAGAGTTGCGTACAGCAACAGTGGTCCCTCTCCACAAAGGTGGTGCCTCAACGGATCCTGGAAACTATCGCCCCATAAGACTGACTAGCTTGGTCTGCAAAGTTATGGAAAGGATCATCATGGACCTCATACATAAAGATATTGGGGACCTACAGACACTGGATCCTACCCAGTTTGACTTTAAGGCCAGATCCTGCCTCTTAAACCTGGTTGATTTCTTTGAAACAGTCACAAAGGCCATTTACAGGGGGAAGGTGGTAAACACAGCCTATCTGGACCTCGCAAAAGGATTCGATACAATACCCCACTCGGGCATTATAGATAAGCTCACCAGCTTAAATATACACCCCTATGTCACTAGATAGGTTGCAAACTGGCTCAAGGACAGAACCCACATGGTTAGAATTGCTGGAGCCATGTCAGACTCCAAACCAGTTACAAGTGGCATCCCACAAGGCTCAGTCCTGGGACCTCTCCTGTTCGGTATATATGTCTCGGAGGTACAGACCAACACGTAAGGACTGTGGCTGACCTAGTTCACAGATGACTGCAAACTGGGCGCTATAATTGACTCTCCAGCTGACACAACCATCCTCCAAAAGGGCCTCATAGAAACAGACAACTGGTGCCAGAGCCATGGCCTCAAGCTAAATGCCACAAAGTGTATAGTCATCCCCTTTGGCAAAAACAAAGTGGCCACAAATGACCACATAGGTGGTAATCCATTACATACGGAAGAAGTAATTAGGGACATGGGGACCAAAGTTGATAGCAATCTCTCATTTGACGACCACGTGGCCAAAGTGGTTAGAAAAACATTTTATATAGCCCACCTAATCATGACAGGATTCACATCTAGATCAGGGGAGGTCATCGTGCCTCTTTACTCATCCCTCATCAGGACCATAATCAAGTACAATGCCCCTTTTGGGATTTACCTTACCAGATACCTGCAGCAACTGGAAAGACCACAAACGTACCTCACCAAGAGGATCAAAGGGCTCAAACAGATGTCATATGCTGCCCAGTTAACATAACTCCATACTCAGTGGCATACCGCCTGCTCAGCGGCAATCTGTGCCAGATGTATAATGCCATGTCCAACCCGGAAGTAATGGACATGCTGCACCTCAGAAAATCCAACTCCCATCGAGCTTTGCGCTTTAGAGACCTGAACCTCTGCACTGACATGAATGGGACATGCTGGAGGGACAGATTCATAACCCAGAGGCTCCCTTCACTCTGGAATAAAATCCCAGTCTAGGTTAGGCAGAGGCCCTCATTGACTCTCTTCAAGAGGAATCATGATGAGTGGATGGGGGATCGTAGGTGTACCCCGGGTATCACTTCTGTGTCAATGTTAGACAGAGGCACAGTATACTAACCTCAGAAAAGGGCATAGCAACATTAATCTAAAATGGGTGGCAAAAGCCAAACACACTCTGGCTTGGCTTATAAATGCCCTAGGGCAGATAGCCTAGTATGAACCTATGAACCTATGAACCTATGTACCTCTACCCACACCCCCAGGTTGTTGCCACAGTGTGACGCATCACAGACTATCCACATGCAACTAACAGTGGGTTAAACTGACTTCCAGTTCATAGCCTGCTACGGACCACCCTCCTAAACCCAGGTAACCCACTTGGCCTACTTAAGAATACATGAATATCTGCAGGTGTCTCCAAACAGCAATATATTGGGCAGCTTCATTTACCCACACATAGACTGGGAGCATTACTGTAGCTCCAACACCCTAGGTGACAGGTTCCTAGAATCCATACACTCAATTGCTATGGAACAACTTGTTACCACTCCCACAAGAGGGGAAAACATGCTGCACCTGATTCTCACCGACATGTGGACTATAGGATCCAGACCAGAAGTGTATCCCTCGCTGGAAAGATGACACCATAGACTACTCTCACTGTATATTCACATACCAAATGCAGCCCCTGCACAGAAAACTACAGTCAAAAAGTTGTGTAATGTAAATTCCATGTATTCACATGAGGCAGGCTTCAGACATGAGAACTATTTAAGGTCACAGGTACATATGTCTATGTGGCACACACATACCTCATGTGTGCATTGACATTACTGATATAATCTATATCATACAATATTAAGAGCAACACCCCACACACATGGACAAACTGTGTAACAAAAACACACATGGCATTTGTAGGATTCAAAACCCTACCTAATTATGTTATGACACATGAGAGAGACGCATTAGCAGAGCACGCTATTCGCATTACTGGGAGGTTTCCCTTCTCCTGCTATACTTATAGGGTGCGGACATCATCAGTGTTTAGAAAGATGAATGTGCATCATCTAGTGTGTTCTTCTAGTTGCCAAAAGGGACATTTCTTTCACACAGAATTGCACACACACTAACCCCCCTCACTCAAACACACACACAGAGCATTTGCAGGATTCAAACCCCTACCTAACTATGTCATGACACTTGAGAGAAATGCATTAGCAGAGCACGCAATTCAAATTACTGAGTATCCGCTCTTCTCCTGCAGTATTTATAGGGTGCTGATATCATTATTTATAAAGAGGTATGTACATCTATTACTATCTGTCAGTTAGGGGGATAGCATATATATGCATTAACATCCACCTACTTCAGCGTCAGATATGCACATCAGCACTACCAGGTTATGTTTTATACCATGCTTCGTGACCACAGGACCTTTAACACACAACACAACCAGTTCAGACCACCCCTCCCATATCCAGGAAACACACTTTGCTTCCCAGGGAACAGTGTAGGATATGAAGGTGTTCACTTACACCATTACAGTGGTTAACCTCAGGTACAGGTATATTGTGTGGGGGAACTACTCAGGCCTCAACAACATCACCCAACAGCCACTACAATTTGTGAATCCATGTGCTATGGCAGGACCACTCAACACAGCCACAAGGGAGAATACATATTGGACCTGACCATCTGCAACATGGGGACTCTATGTTCCACACCTGAGATAGACCACCATTGTTAATATCTGACCATACCCAACTTTCCCTAGACATCCATATCCCATCACCACCCCCAGGCAAGGAAATCGCTGCAAACAAAGTATTTATCAAAAGCAGACTTTGCACTTGTGAAGACTGGGGTGGAAGACTTCAAAGGACCCATGCTGGGGGATTATACAGGCCACTCTGCATAATCCTTGACAATTGCATTCTATGAGCATCTGGAAGGTTTGCATTGATCATGCTATCTCAAATAAATCCAAGACTCCTCCACAACAGGAGACCTGTCTGGTGTACACCAGCCATATATTAGCTGTACAACAGAAGGAGGGAGCTAAGACATTACAGAGCAATATCCCACAGAGGGAGGACGTCTCTGAACAATATTGGCACGACACTTCAATCCCTCAAAATCATCACGTCAAAGTGTTGACAGTGAAATTGTCCAGACACTGCAGATAAGGCTCCCCTCAGTCTGTAATTGACACCCAATTACTGTTATAAGTCCTCGCCAACCCTCTTCCAGCAAACACCAGCTACATGATTGTGACATTGCAAATTCAACCCCTGGGATCTCCACTGTGTCCCTGCTTGATGGAGGCACAGCACACTAGCCTTAAATGGTGCCTTCTGTGACCTACTTTACAGAGGCACAGTAGCCTACTGTACTGGGGAGGTAGACGCCAAGCAACCTCTGGCTAAGCTTGTATTCCCTAGGGTAAACAGCCTAGTATTGACCTCTACACCCATATGTTTCATTTTCAGATGCACAATATTTGTTGCTGATAAACTGTTTGCAGGTCTTTATTGCCATAGCTTTCCCTGTTTCTATGAACAACTTGTGTATCTGTGGATGATGTTTGAATATGAGAGGGATCCACTGTTTAACTTATGTCTCTGTAGTCATTTAACTGTGTGCACTGGGCAGATTGCTGTACTGTGGGAGGTTCCTGGATTAACACATACAAATACCAGATATGTATGGCCAACTGCTAAACTGAGACATGGCCTAAGTGTGTGAGCATGCCCAGTGTGAGCGTTCCATATGTTGAAATCCGCTGTCCACCACATTTGTGGTTGTGTGTGAACTTCAACAATATTTCACATTTATAGTTGTGTGTTGGGAGTCATGTTGTGTACTTACTGCCCAACTGCTTTGTGTCTGAACCCAACAGGGATTATACTGTGCCTGCATGGTTTCCATGGGATAGTTTGCATACACTTGTCAACATCTTTTCATACTGACCAAACACTGTAATATCGTATAGTGTACTGGTTCAGTACTTTCACTGTGGTGGACAGTATCCTGGGTTTCAGTCCTATCACTGCTTTAAATATTCATAGTGAGCACACCAGACTGGTTAAGGGCCAGTTGTGCACATATGACCATGTTGCATTTTGTTCAGATATGGACTACTTAAACCAGGCTTGTCCAACATTGGTAGTGTATTCCGCAACTTGGGTGGACATTGACAAACACTAGCTATGTGCCCTAGGCCATTTCTAATGCTGATCAGAGAGTGTGTTTGTCCTTCAACACACATTGTAACTGGAGTTTACCATGACATATTTCAAGGTTAGTATACTGTGCCTCTGTCTACCCATGACATAGCAGTGATACCCAGGGTAAACCTACCATCTCCCATCCACTCATCAAGATTCCTCTTGAGGAGAGTCAATGAGGGACTCTCTGGCTAACCTGTACTGGGAGTTTACTCAAGAGTGGAGGGAGCTTCTGGGTTATGGATCAATCACTACAGCATGTCCTATGTATGTCAGTGCTGGGGTTCAGGTCTCTCATGTGCATAGCTCAATGGCATTCAGATTTTACAAGGTGCAGCATATTCATTGATTCCAGCTTGGACATGGCTTTATACATCAGGCACAGATTGCCTCTGGGCAGGCAGTATAGCACTGTGTGGAGCTGCAGTTTGTTCAATCAGGCAACACATGGCATCTGTTCGAGCTCTTTGATCCTCCTGGTGAGGTACTTTTGGGGTCTTTCCAGTTGATGGAAGTGTCTGCTGAGGTACATCCCACAGAGGCCATTGTACTCAATTGTGAGGCTGATGAAGGATGACTGAAGAGGCACGATGACCTCCCCTGATCTACATCTGACTACCTTCATGAGTAGGTGGGTATATGGTATGTTTCTGTTACCACTACAGCCACATGGTTGTCAAATGCAAGATATCTGTCAACTTGTGTCCTCAGGTCTCTTATTACTTCTAAAGTACTTAATGGGTTAACTCCTATGTGGTAATTGATGGGCACTTACTGTTTATCCACAGGGGATGACTATACACTTTTCTGCAATTATCTTGATGACATGGCTCTGGCACCAGTTGTCTGTTTCTATGTGGCCCTTTTGTAGGATGCTTGTGTCAGCTGGAGGGTCAGATACGGTGCCCAGTTTGTAGTCCTTTGCAAACTTGTTCAGACACGGTCCTTCCATGTTGGCCTGTACCTATGGGAAATATATACCAAACAAGGGAGGTCCCAGGACCGAGCCTTGTGGGATGCCAGTTGTAGCTGGTTTGTAGTCTGATATGGCTGCAGCATTTCTGACCATGTCAGTTCTGTCCTTGGGCTGGTTTGCAACCCATCTACTGACATATGGGTTTATATTTAAGCTGATGAGCTTATCTATAATGAACACATGGGGTATTGTATGGAAGGCTTTTGCAAGGTCCAGATAGGCTGTGTGGACCACATTCCCCTCCTCAATGGCCTTGATGACTGTTTCAAATGAGTCAAACATGTTTAAGGGGCAGGATCTGCCCTTAAGAAAGCCACGCTGGGTAGGGTTCAGTGTCTGTAGGTCCCCAATATCTTTATTTCTGAGGTCCATGATGATCCTTTCCATAGCTTTGCAGACCAAGCTTGTCAGGATTCTGGGGTGATAGTTTGTAGTATCCATTCAGGCACCACCTTTGTGGAGAGGGACCACTGCTGCTGTACACTGCTCTTTGGGTACATATCCTGTGGTAAGGCTGAAATTGAGCAGTAGTGTTATTTGGCGTTCCATTCTTCTTGGAGTTCATGTTGGATGCAGCCCAGGACACCATCTCATACCATTGATGCTGTGTGTTTTCCTTTGAAGATGCTGGCTGTTACCTCAGCATCTGCAATGTCAGGGGGCCAGCACTCTGCTGGGATAGATATTTGGCATTTTGGTGGGGGGGGGGAGTTTGCACTGATCCTGTCAGGTTGGATGTTGGCAATGTGTGTGGGTTTGGTGTATTGTTTGTAATATTTGAGTAATTCAGAGCATATCTGTGAATTCCCACCAAGGTTCCTACCATCAGTTAAGAAAGCCTTGTGATTATCCTTAGTGTACTGTACAATTTGTATCTTCATAGGTTCATAGGTTCATACTAGGCTATCTGCCTTAGGTCATTTCTAAGCCTAGCCAGAGCGTGTGTGGCTTTCGCCACCCCTTGCTATGTGAATATTGTGCCCATTTAGGGTTTACTTTATTGTGCCTCTGTCTAGACGTGACACAGTGATGACCCCCCAGTGTAAATCTACGATCTCCCATCCACTTGGCAAGATTCCTGTTGAAGAGAGTCAGTGAGGGGCTCTGCCTAACATAGACTGGGATTCTGTTCCAGAGTGTAGGGAGCCTCTGGGTTATGAATCTGTCCCTCCAGCACATCCTATTTATTTATGTGTTGAGGTTGACATCTCTCGCTCTCATGGCTCTGATGGATTTTAATTTTCTGAGGTGGAGCATGTCCATTAATTCTGTATTGGACATGGCCTTGTACATCAGGCATACATCACCTCTGAGTAGGCAGTATGTGACTGCATACAGCTGGGGTGTCTTCAGCCAGGCAGCATATGACATATGTTTGAGACCCTTTATCCTCTCGGTAAGGTACTTTTGAGGTCTTTCTAACTGCTGCAGGAGTCGGGTAAGGTACATCCCAAATGGGGCATTGTACTCAATTATGGGCCTGATAAGAGAAGAGTATAGGGGCACAATGACCTCTCTTGATGTAGATGTGAATCCTTTCATGATAAGGTGGCCAATACAGAAGGTCTTCCTAGCCACATTGGCAATGTGAGTGTCACATGAGAGGTTACTGTCCACTTGGGTCCGTAGGTCCCTGATTACTTCTTCCATACATAATGGATTACCACCTATGTGGTAATTTGTGAGTACCTTGTTTGGTATTTGGAGAGACATTCATACTCTCCAGCGTCTTCAGGAAGGCTGAGAGGGGTTCCTGGGTTTGAGAGTGTGGTCTGTAGCATGCTACAAACTGTACAGCAGTTTTGCCTACAGTTAGTTGCACATGGATGGTCTCCGATGCTTTGTGCATTGTCAGTAACCTGGACGTGTGGATATCTTTGCTGAATATGGATACTCCCCCTCCTTTTGTGGTTTGGTCCAGGTTTTGTGGCCGAAAAGCATGATATGAGGTATAACCTGGTAGTGCTGGGGTGCTCTCAGGAGCCTTGATGCAGGTTTCTGTCACTGCAAAGACATCAATGTTCTCCATACTGGGGAGGGCCTCGAGAGTGTGCATCTTGAGGTTTAGACTTCTGGCATTGAGCAGCATTACCCTTATGTTTTTTCCACTTATGTTTTCTAGGGAGGTGGGTTTGTCTTTTCAGCCTTGCCTACAAAAGGCACTGTGGAGGTGGCAAGAGCCTTATCCAATATCCAGACGCCCAGGGGTGACAGGTGCAAGCCATCCCTGGCAAAGCAACATGGCTTGTCAAGCATGTCATCCCAAGCAGACAGACATTGGATCCCCTTGGAATGACACCAGTAATTGAGCCAATTGTTAAAGCTGATCATTCTGTGTTTGTACTGTGGCATCATTCTTGGTGAGGGTAGGATGCTGCTCAGGGTCAGAGTCATACCGGCCTGGGCTACATAATCGGAGAGCTCCTCTATGTCTCTTTTCATGTAGTCCAGGGAGGTACATCTCAGGTCATTCACACCAGCATGGACAATGACTGAGTCATATTTGTACTTGCTTTGGAGTGACCTGCGTGCTTGTGTTATGTGGCAGATTGTAGCAGCCTACAGGCAGCTTACTGTACCCTTTTCCTTGTTTAATCTGGTGAGCGGGACATCAGTGTGTCTGACTATGGCGTCACCTATTACAAGTGTATCAGGCATGTTGTTTGTCCTTAAGGGCTGTGACTGTTTGGCACACTGATGTTGTGTACTATGTGTTGCATGTGCTATGTTTGGAGGTAGTGGTTGCTTGGGTGTCTGCTTTGGAGGCCTCTGTTGATTTGGTGGATTTTTAATTAGAGCCTCCGGGAATGTTTCTGTGTGTTTATGTCTTTGGTTTGCAGTTGTGATAGGTCTATGTGAGACTGGGTTTGTGGTATGTGTGGTTACCTTCTCCTCCTGACTAGTTTTGACAGTACTGAGTTGAGAGAGCTCAGCCTCCAGTTAGGATACATGATTGCATCTCTCACATATATTTGTATTTCTTGGGGAGAGGAGGGGGTTGTCTGTGTACATGGGGCAGGTGTAACATTGCCTCAAGATTCACAGATTCAACATGTTGTAGCTGGCCTTAGTGGATTTTATGAGTGGCCATATTTTATTGCCATAATACTGATCAGAGATTACTTCCTTTTTTGGGTTTGTTCTATCATGTAGTAGCTTCCTCATTCTCTTGCATGGTTTGGTAATGGCTGGGGTCCACCATGCCAGATGCCTGCGTGTATGGAATTGGGTCTTGGTTTTATTTGGGATTGCATAATCCATGCATTCCTGAAAGTGTTCATAGAATGCATTTATAAAGGGTTCTGAGGTGTGGCCCACATTTTCCACAGGCACAGGGCCTTTAATAGATTCCACATCAGTTTGGAGGAGTGCAACATTTGCTTTACACATGTTTTTCACTGTGGTTTTCTGGCCAGTGACTGTGGTCAGGATGTGAATATCCAGTGTGATTACTCTATGGTCTGATCTTACCAGTGAGGGATACACTTCTCATCTGGACATAGAGTACCCATATTGCTGATTATCGCATCCAGTATGGTTACCCCTCTTGTGGGAGTGGTAAGTTGTTCCTGAGCATTTTGGTTTATGAATTCTAGGAACCTTTGCCCTAGGGTGTTGGAGCTAGAATAATGCTCCCAGTCTATGTTTGAGTATTTTCAGTCACCCAATATAACTTTGTTTGGAGAGCTTGATATTTTCATGTGTTCCAACGTAGGCCAGGTGCAGTTCCTGGTGTTAGGAGGGTAGTCTGTAGCAGGCTACAAACTGGGAGGCAGTTTTAGCCACTGTTACTTGACCATGGATAGTCCATGCTGCTTCTTGTTGTGGTACCAACATGGGGATGTGGTTATCCTTGACAATTATTGCTAGTCACCCTCCTTTTGTAGTTTGTTCCATGTTTTGGGGCTGTAAAGCACAGTATGAGGTGTAACCTGGTAGTGTTAGGGTGCTCTTGTGAGCCTTAACCCAGTTTTCTGTTATAGAACAGATATCAACATTCTCCATGCTGAGGGGAGTTTAGACTGCATGCATCTTGCAGTTTAGACTTCCAGCATTGAGTAGCATTACATCTAGGTTCTTATCCCTTGTGATACCTATGGAGGTGGGTTTGTGTTTTGAGCCTTACGTATTCAAGGCACGGTGGGGGTGACAACAGCCTTTGCCAGTATCCAAAAGGCCAGGACTGATAGGTGCACGACATCCCTAGCAGGTGGAGCATCGTGTCTTGCTCGGCATGTCATGCCAGGCTGGCACGCATTGGATCCCCTTTGACTAACAGCAATACTTAAGCCAATTATTGTAATTGATCATCTCGTCTTCATATTGTGGCATCATGCTTGGTGATGGTAGGATGTTAGTCAGGGTCATCAAGTTTGCATATACTACATGGTGTTACATTGCTTAACACATGGCAATCATGCCTCAGGTGGTGCTGCAGGGCTGTCTATGTTGGATGCACATACTACACTCCCTGTACATGTTTGAAAGCAGGTTGTGTCAACTTAGGCATCCATTTTACTATATGTGTGAGTCAGAGAGAGGTATCACTTCCAGGGTTCCTACTGAGCCAGTGTATGTGCTATGCGTTGCCTCTTTGCCAAGGCCAAGGCATACTGGGCACGCCTCCTTCTGCCTACTGGGGCAGGCTCAGGTTGTTCCTCCTCCGAGTCACGCTCTGCCTGTGATTGGCTTGACAATGGTGGGGGGCTGTTTGACCCAGCCCTGTGCTGGTCCTGCTGCAGCTGTTTTCACAGAATCATATTATGTAGCATAGCACATACCATGACAATTTGGGTACATGTAGTTGGTGAGTACTGCAAGGCTCCACCAGATGTATCCAGGCACTGGAACCGTGACTTGAGCAGCCCAAACACACGCTCGATTACATTTTGTGTTTGTGCGTGTGCCTCATTATGGCGTTCTTGTTCAGGTGTGTGAGCATTTCTGATGGGTGTCATCAGCCACGGCTCCAGTGCGTAGCCAGCATCCCCCACTAAGTGACCATATGGGATGTCCCCATTGGCAAATGTCTGGTACAGCTGCATCAGATGCCAGATATGGGAATCATGGTAGCTTCCAGGGCAGCAAGCGCACACACATTCATTATTATGCCCTGGGCATCACACATGACCTGGCAGTTGATGGAGGGGAAGCCCTTACGGTTAATGTAGGCCCTACCCCGCTCACCAGCTGGTGCTTTGATGCGTATATGCGTGCAGTCTATTGCACCCACTACCTCAGGGTATTCCGCTATTTTCTGGAAGAGACGCATATTGCTGGCCAATACCTCACGGGAATTGGGGAAATATACATGGTCACCGACATCTGCTGACATGGCATCCAGGAACTGGTGCAGTACCCTGGATGCTGATGCCTGTGATATCCCCATCATATCAGCAGTTGGTCTCTGGAAGGTACCTGTTGCTAGTATTCTTAGGCCAACACATACCTTGGTTTCCACTGGGATGGGTTCCCCTCTGTTGGTTCTGTGTGTGAGGCATGGCCTGCACAGCTCAACAATTTGCTGTAGGAGGTCTCTGGCCACTCTATAGCGCTCCACTATCTCCAGCTCATGTAACCCCTGATAGGTGACCCTGGGCCTGTACACTCTTCTCCATCTCCTCACTGTGGGTTGTCCAGCAGCATTTGCATAGTCACCACCCTCAGCAAGTTGTATATATCTCCTTATAACAGCTATGGCAGCCCCTAGCATTTTTGGTCTGAGTGAAGATTTTTCAGTTTTCACTTCTAATAGCTTACTCCTCTGTTGCAGTGTCTCTTGAGAGAAACATTCTGCACTGTTGTTTGCAGAGTTTTAAGTGCTGGGCTGGGCTACTGTTCTGCCTGTGTAATTGCCTTCTTCTGATTGTTTTCACCTGCTAGCTCTGCCAGTAATCCCTGCTAGCTTCTTACTATTTCTCATGCTTCATTTTTCCCTTCTGTTTCCTCAGGGGGGAGCAACACGCATACCAGCAAAAGCATGCTCACAGCGGCTAACACGTGCACACACATGCTTAGACAGACTAGAATCTGCTTATTCAGGTTATAACGCATGCACACCAGCACAAACAAGCTTACAGGTGTTTAAACAGTCTCCTACATGCGTATTCTGCCTTAAACGCGCGCACTCACGCTTACACGAGCGCACTCTAGATTACTCGTGCCTACCAGCGCACACACGCGCGCATGCATGCCCTGCAAGAAACTTTGGTGTTATCCATAGTGTACACCTTCCATTTCTTGGCTTTCCCATGCCTACTTGTTGACACTTCTCTTTCCATGATGTGTGACTAACATCTTTCACATGTCACTGTGCTCCAATGAGCTGATTTTCTTTCATACATTCCCCCCCTGTGATGTCACCTATCTCCTACTCTGTTACTCCCCTTTATCCTACTCCTACACTGCACGGAATGTGCTCATTTCCTATGTAACAGTATGATTCACTATCCTACCACTCATTTACATAGGATTTCCTACTAATGCTTAGTTACATGTCTTACACTCAGCTTCCCCCCTTAGCAACCCCTACTCGGTGGCCATGTTGTTTTAGCCTGCTATTCCCTTCCATTGTAAATTCATGCTTTGCATAAACCCACGTTTGTGGGTTTAATTTTTTTATTTTTCTGTTTTTTTTTATAGCGCAGCCCATTTGCGCCGCGCTGCGCTATGTTTAAACATTGGTGATCGCCGAAAAACCCCCCACATTTTTATTTTATGTTTGCATTGGGGTACGTTGCCAGTGGCCACATATTTGGCCATTGGCATGCTGCCTGGGACATTTGCAACCTTTATTTGGAGCTGGCAAGGCTCCATTGTGTTATTTGCAGAACGGTACTCAGTTATCAACTGAGTACATTTCTGCAGTTAACACAGCTCTTACACGGGCAGGTTTCTGCTTCCTGCATCACGAAATTACCTCATTTGCATGCATTTCGGCTGCAAGTGAGGTAATTAGCATATCCACGCCCTGTCCGTGTAAGAGCCGTTTTAAGTGCTCTCTTACACGCACATACAGGCTGTTCCTGGATCGCGATGGCTGCATGGAGTCTTACACTACTCTTAAACTCCGTGCAAGCCATTGTGAATCCTGCCCATTGACTTTCAAATTATTTTGATGCATCAAAATATTTCAGAAAAAGGACTTTTAACTAAAATGTGTAAGATGATTAAACATAATACAACATTTTACAAAGAAAATTATTGAGATTATTTTAATTTCATAATTATTATCCAAGTGTAGATGAAAAAAATGATTCTATCATCCTCTAAACAAACCAATTCTTCATTAAAATGCAAGTTATTTTCTTGGAAATATATGCATAAAGCATTCATTACTCCACTTAAAATTGAATTAATGTATAAAAAAATGTTGGATGCTGGACATGTAAGTCAAACATTAAAGCAGATTGACAACATATGATTTTCGAATGTAATGTAATTCAACCATTTTGGAATGATAATTTACTTTTTACAGGCACTATTTAGTGATAAATTTACTTTAACTAAATCATTAATCTTATTTAATACCCCAATACCATCATGTGTTAAAAAATAAACCACTCACTTCTTCGAAGAATTTTATCAATCACAAGGAAAATAATCACCAAGAATTGGAAAAGTGAATCAACTCCATTGTAGAAAGAATGTTTTGCCATTGCAACTGAAGTCTGTCATCTGGAATTACCTACCATCAAGGAAAGAACAACCAGAACTATCACTTCCTATAACTCATGAATGAAACTCAAACAACTGTTAAATAAACAGTCATTAATTGTTTAGAAACAAAAGATTACTTCATAAACATATAACGTTTCTTATTCTTCATGTATAGTAGACACACCTTTGTAAATAGTTGCTTTTGTTAATTTGCTCTCATATTTTCTATTCATTGTTTTTTTTCACTTGTGCAATTATCTAATTTCTATATATATTGTAATGTTATATTTTGTTAACTTCCTGTAAATTCTTAATAAAAATATTTAAATAGAAAACAGTGCCTTCTGAAAAAATCAATGGATTTAGGTATTTAATTCTGTTACACTTTTTGTTTGCATGGCACAACAAAGTAGCTAATAGCTTTTTATGCTGTTTAACTTTTTGTTACTGTTCTTTACTGGCTTACACTGTCACCACTAATCATTAGCACAAGACATGATCTTAATAGTGCTTAGAGGAACTTAGCAAGTTTGTCTTTTTCCCTATTTTTGTGGTGTAATTCCAATTTTCAATGGAGTGCTTTCTGTTTCTTGACTACTTACTTAAACATGTAATACATACTTTGTATTATGGTGCTGAAGCTGTTGTTAATAATCATATGACCCACCTTGTCCAAGACTCTGTTAAAGTTGAAATACAATGCAGTGACAGCTGTAGGTGCTGTTCCTTGATAGATCACTTAGTGTTCACAGTATCTGGCTGGTGGGATATGTTGAGTCCTACCGTGAAAACTGTCAAGTGCATTGCTCTTTCACCATGTGGCACAATCATAATTTCAAGTGCCCAATTGTCTAAAAAAATCAAAAGGAATTGTTAAATCGGGGTACACAGGCTTAGATGATATTGATGAGTTGTAGTCAAGACATTCCCTAACATTCTACTTGCGTGATCTTTCATAAGGCATAGGGCTTCCCGAAAAGATACTAGATACAGGACAAAATCAGTATGGTAGTATCACTCTACCAATTTACATTAATATATCTTACACTAGCTTCTAAAGGTGTGTAAGATAAGGGTTAGAAATAGCACAGTGGTATCTACCCCCCATTTACTATATGCTAACCTATGAAAGTGTGGTTCTGGGCATTACGTTTATTCACAATAACAGAATACAAGGGCTCATAATTTCATAGGAGGTTACTAGGCTAGTGGTCCTGGAGCCTTTACAAGCCTAGCTGTGTTAATCCCACATATTCCCATTTGTTCTTTTTGGGTAGTTCACATAACAAATTTATGAATTACCAGTATTTATGTTTAAATCATTATTCCAAGTGAGTGTATGATTAGTAAACAAACATAGCTGCAGAGCCACTACAAAATGTGCATTCAGCTACAGTAGACTCCCTCATTTCTGGTCTTGCTGGGACTGGACCGTAAGCTGGATAAACAAATGGCTGGTTAATCAGAAAAAGCATACAACATAGCATTTATAGGCAGTAAATCAGATTAAAAAATGACATACATATTTTATGTGTAAATATTTATTAAACATTTATTTATTTAGTTGACAAAATCAGTAATTTTCCTTTTTTTTTATTGCAGTTCTTCTTTTGAAGCAAAATTGTTGTGGATGCGAATGAAATGTAGTTCGATACCTGGATTTTTGAGGTATACAAATGCATATGTTTCTAATATACCTTGTTCTTAGACTAGCATGGGACACCAACACACACACACACACACACACACACACACACACACACACACACACACACACACACACACACACACACACACACACACACACACACACACACACACACACACACACACGCACACACACACACACACACACACACACACACACAAAACCACACACACACACACACACACACAGTCAGGCACAACTTCTTTTGTCAGTGTGAGGGAGAATGTTGGCAAAATGGTTAAAGTCTTTACTTCACACATAAAAAGTATAATGTTTGATTCTAACCTCTGGTTGTTGGCTAGGCTACATTTACCTATAACTTCTCCTATATTGTACTCAACACCAAACACTGAGTTAGTAACACTCTTGAAATGTATTATATAGCTTTGAGCTTGTATTTAAAACACCAAAAAACAACATGCATTTTTGTGGGATGAAGGATTTAATTGTACTATTACATTTTTGAATTTAATTGTAATTGCAGGTGGCTGCAGTGGTCCAGCAATTAGCATTGTCACCTCACAGCAAGAAGTTCTGCAGTTTGATTTTTGTCTGGGGTGTCTTCTGTGCAGAGTATGCATGTACTCCTTGTGGCCACGTGGGTTTCTTCTGGGTGCTCTGGTTTCCTCCAACATTCCAAAGACATGCTGTAGGTGGACTGAACACTCTAAATTGCCAGTAGGTACAAGTGTGTGTGTGTGAGTGAGTGAGTGGTACAGATGGATTACTGCAGTAGGGCTAGCCACCTGGCAGTGTAAACCTTGGCTCGAGTTGTTTGTCACTGTTGAAATGGCACCCCAACCCCGTGTGCAAAACTAGGAAAAAGGGTAGAGGATGGATGGAGGGATTTAACTGTAATTTTAGTGAAGCAAAATGCGCATGCATTTTAAACATTTTGGAAGAAAAATTGTCCAGCAATACTGGACAGCTCATGTTCAGGCCATAAAACCATAATTTCTTACAAATAATTTCCTATGCAGTTTAGTAAAGGACAGCAGACAGCAATACAAAATTCAGGAGATGAAAAGAAACTGGAGGAGGTCAAGAAATTGAAGGAGAGACCTTGTGTACATAGTTCTCAGCTGTCCAGATTTTTGTCTCATATTTTTGGTCTATTCCTCATAAAATTTGTGGTTTTCTGGAAAATCACTGAGGATAGAAGTCACTAAATCATGTCAGACATTTGAGCGTTAGGCTTTATATCCTCCACAAAATCCATGTTAATGCATAGCCTATTATTTTAGCAACATTCTAAGTTTATAACAGTAATATTTGAAATCTGTCCATCTTTTTTTGGCCTTTGTCCACCTATTATTTTTGGGTCTGTCCAGATTTCTTCTACTAAGAGCTTGAGAATTATGTTTTTGAGTGTGTTTATGGGCTGGGGTGCTGGAAGTATACAAGGATGAAAAAGCCATAACTAGGCAACAAGACAATGATATTATTGTTTGTGTCTTTCGGCTTTTCCCAGTTAGGCGTCGCCAAAGCGGGACTCCAGTCCGCTAATGATTGGCAGTAGAGTTTTACGTGCTGGCTTGCCAGGCCTAATGCACAACCTTCAACGAAGGAACACCCGTTCACACATGTCGCCACACAGAAGACGCTCTAACTGAGGATCGAACGGGCAATGTCTAACTGTGAGGCGACAATGCTACCGCAGCACCACCACCACAGTCAAGACAATGATATTATAAATGAGAGAATTGGCTACACAGACATAAAACTGGAATTTGATAGCAACCTTCTACTCTTCATAATGACTTAAACATTCTGAGAACAGAGTGACAAACTGAAACTTGCAAATAAACCACTTATTGACATAGCATATCGCAACTCCCCCAAAAAATTGATAACTAGACCATATCACTGGCCTAACAGCAACCTGTCTTTGCAGCCCTTTATGCAGAAAAATAAATGTTTATTTTATCAGAATGCATTAACTTTTATTTTGTTGTTTGTATCTTACTAAGCTTATTAAACTCTTTAATGTGCAATAACATTTTCTGTACATCCACTCACCCATCTCCATGCCTATCGCCACCAGCTCATCTGCATATTAAGGGGCGAAAGAATAGCATTATGCATATGGATTAGAGTGTTCTAAGACCCCAAGATGGTCACCTTTAAGGGCATAGTATTTTACATCTGAAATTCCTAAGCCAGAGAAAGTGAAAGAGAGAGGATATGTTGGATAGATCTAGACAGAGCAGTAAATCAAACTCAAACTGCATCTGAATGTGCTTTCTGCAAAAAATGACAGGTCAGTGTGCGTGTGTGTGTGTGTGTGTGTGTGTGTGTGTGTGTGTGTGTGTGTGTGTGTGTGTGTGTGTGTGTGTCTGTGTGTGTGTGTGTGTGTGTGTGTGTGTGTGTGTGTGTGTGTGTGTGTGTGTTGTCTGCTGACAGCCTTCCCCTTCTAAATAATAAATGTACATCTGGAGCCCCTGTGCTTTTTATTTTTTTTTTTTAGGACTGAGCTTTGATTTTTGTGTTTCTTGCAGTGATATGCAGGCTATGGTTTCTTACTTCTTCTCAGCAGCTCCACACGGCAGAGAAGGTCCAAATGTCCTTTCTCCTCCATTCTGTGCACTGCTATGTCTCACATTGCAGTGATAAGTTCAGTGCCAACAGTTACTGGTACGAGACGTAACACTGAGGACCAGTTGAGAAGTCCCTATAATAACCAGGAGTGCCATAAGGATTGTGTTAGGGATGGTTTCTTTAATAAATACCACCACCATCATCATCACAAGCAGCAGCAGCTCATATACATGCAAAGACATCCTTGTAAGTGAAGTGTAGACACCAGCAAGGTACCAGCAGCAGGCAACCACAACAGAGGAGCTATCATCAGCTACAGTAAGGCACAGCAGTAAAAACTTTGCCTTGTATTTTTGGTCTGCTCTTCATAAAACTTGTTTTTTTTCCCCTCTAGCAGATCTATTGAAGTTTGCAGTCACTGAATAAGTCACTCTTATCCACTTTCACTTCAACCTGGCACTTCAGAACATCTCAGCTTATTGTTTTAATTTAGAATGTTAAAATACTAAAACAAAAATGAACTTGCAATATATAAAATAAAAACTGCACGTTTGTTTTTGTTTTAGTATTTTAATATTTTAAGATTAAAAGATAAGACGAAACATTCTGAAGTGCCCTTAGGAGGTGGAAGTGTTGTTCTTCTCTGTTGTCTGTTGCTATGGCTACAGCAGAAATTTGATTTGCGTCTTGTCAAAAATATGGCCAGTTAAAGCGGAGTCCAGGCAAAACAAGACCGGATAACAGTGAGTCTACTGTACATGCATATACTGCACACATAAATGTGCAACTTTTGTAAAAAAATAAATAACTAGAAGTGAAACATTTTAGTGGCTCATTTAATAAATCTGCTACAAATAAAATAACCATGCATGACATATACTTTAGTTTATTCATCTTTTCTTACCATTACAGTGTTTGTTAGACCTTTTTTCAGTGTGTATCCACTTATTAGTAAAACATATTTCAGTGTTTTGAGTAGCAATACCCAATCATATGCAAAATCCACTCTCAGGCAACAGACTTCCTATTATCCCATACTCATGCATGTGTACTTTGTGATGTCAAGTCCCTGCCAAACATAAGAAAAAAACAACACTTGCCCTCTAATTAGTAATTTGCTTAATGCCTCTACAAAACATAAATTTAACCTTTCAAACTCTTGCCGCGTAATTAGTAATTTGCACAAAACCTCTAGAAACATTAAGTTAACCTTTCAATGTCTGTCTATACTGAGATGGTGCTACTCCTTAAGTAAGCAGGAATGGGTGTGAAGTAAAATAAAAGATAGCTCTTAAAAATCCAGGAATGGAGAAAGTGCTTTGTTTCTGTCTTAGCAATGTAATTAGGATCTGGACACTTTCACTTTTTAATACACGAATCATTGGTCATGCTCTTCAAATTAATTTAGGTGACTAAGACTGAGCAAAAACATATTTTTTCACATCTCCTTGTTGCAGAAGTCCTTGCACTACCAAATAAACTCTACAATAGTACAATGCAGCCAAAAGTATAATTTGAATTGATCTAAATTACAACCACCATCTTTCTCATATTCTCATGTTTTAATTTAAAAAAATCTATATTTAAGAGAGAGAGAGAAAGAGAGAGAAACATGAGTAAAATTTGTAAAAATCTGTTAAAATGTTAACTACAATTCATTTGTATAAAACCACAATGCCAGTAACTGGTATAGGATCAAGCCAGCATTGCCTCAGTATCTACACACACCTACACTGATGTCGCACAAACTCACTAAAAAGGGAGAAGATGAGTGCTAAAAATCCTTTCCACCTTACCCCTCTTCTCTGATACCAAGATGTATGTTATGCATACCTCTCAGCTGTATAGATTTTCACAGAATGTCTAGATTTTTGCCCCATGTTTTTATTCTGTTCCTCAAAAAAAATTGTGATTTTCTGGATTTTTGTGGCAAATCAGTGGCAAATCACCAAATAATGACAGTCATTTGAGTTGCAGACTTCATATCCTTCAGAAAATGCATGACAACACAAGACCTTTCATTCTAGCAACTTTCTAAGTTTACAAGAGCAATATTTAAAATGTGTCCTTATTTTTGCAGATTTGTCCCACCATTATTTTTGGCTATGTTCAATTTTTTTGTGCTAAGAGGTTGAGATCTGTGATACAGTGTACAGTCTTGTCAGTAAAATCTACTACTTGAAAGTTGTGACTTTTTTGTCAACATTCTGAAACTCACTGTTTTGCACTGTGACCAAGTGTCAATGTCCCATAAACAAACAGTAGTGCAATGGGAGTTATGGTCCCACCAGGTGTGGATTGCATAAATGACTGGTCACAGAGTGCCAAAAATACTATAGTAGTCAGGTACACTGTCCCATATAGCACCTACCAGTATATACATGCCTCCATTGTGGACACCTTTAGCTAAGTGCAGAGATGAGGGTGATATGAAGAGGTCCCCTGTTTCTGTGTCCCCCCATCCCATTACCTCCTATGAATGGCATGTACCCCCAGATTTTGGTACCAGGGTAACACTATAGTTACCCCTAGTGGGCAGACATACTCCTACCACATTATTCTACCATGTCTCTGGCAGTAGCAGTCCATGATGCCCGTCTATTCGTTACCTATGTCCAGCAGTGGGAATGTAGACATGCTGAAGGACAGACACTGCCCATAGGCCCTCACCTGTACCAAACATATCCTTGTGATGCTGTACAATATGCTACTGTATAGTCAGATACTAACAGGTGCATACCACAAAAATGGGTAGCATAGGGCAATAGACTTGGGTTGGACGGAAGTGGCTTGCAGCACAGATAACCTGTTTTCATATGCCCATGTGTCGCAGTATGCGTGCATTGTAAATAGGTAGGGCTCTTTAAGGTGGGATACTTAGGTGTATACATGGGAGTATTTAATGGCACACCTACACAGGGTATGCCTACTGCCTGTGGCAGGTGATACATAACATTTCTGACCACAGCAGTCCTGTGGAATTGATGGACCTATGTAAAACATGCAGTTTGTTACTGTTGGAGCTGTTTAACTGCTTATGTTGTCACAGAAGGATAAAACCTTAGCTGATGCTTGAGGAGAACTTGCATAATAGACAGTCAAAGGTGAAAGATCACATTGGTCCATATGTGGAAACTAATCAGAAAGTGCAAGGGCCAGATACATGCAACTACAACTAAATGACTTTGGGAGAAACACTGCAGATATCAGCTGGGCATGATTATCCTTCTTATGTGACTGTCTCAAAAATATTGTATGTCATACATGAAATATATGAAAGGGCAAATACTAGCTGGAATGAATATAAACAAAGAATATAGCCTCAGGCAATAAAACAACCAGGGTAAAAAGAAGCAAATGAGAAAAAACCCTGTAGCACAGGATGTAACACAGCAGAATATCCAATTTATTGTAAGTAAGCGCTTTCAAGGGTTCACCTCTTCATCAGACTTAGATAAAAATGACTTAAAACAACCACATTAAAAAGTATTCCAATTAACATTAATTACTTCAATTAAAAACAATTAAATTATTTAAAGCCATACTTAACATTTTTAAAAACATCACAGCATACATAAAGTAAAAACTAGTGTCTCGATTGTCTTGCTTTCAGGAATAGTTTAATGGAGACCATATTATTCGAACCAGGTGCTTTGTCAGCACACAGTAACTTAATCCATTTTTGTTCAGCCGCCTCAGTAATGTTCCTCATATCTCCTCACCTTTTTCTGACTGTAAGTATTTCCATGACCAGGAACTTAAACATGTTCACTAGCTGCATTCTTGATGTGCATACCAAGGCACTACTTTCCTTTTTATTTCTTATATCCCTCATATGTTCAGGTATCCTGTCTTTGAACTGTCGATTAGTCATGCCAATATAATATGAAAAACATTTGACACAATAACTCAAATATATTACATTGACTGTTTTACAGTCAGCATTGTGAGAGGGCTCTATTCTGAAGCCTAGCTTAGGGCGTACAAAGTTAGCATCTGTGTGCATATATGCACAGGCAGTACAACTCCTGCATAATGTGATCCAGACACATAAAACCTTAAGAATCACTTAAACTCTTGATGAATGTAGATATGATGATAAGCATATTTTAAATGTAGTGTTACTAGGAAGTCTGAATTAGGAAGAAGTAACAGGTTGTGAAGTGACATCATTTCGAACGTGGGCACTATCACAAACAGTTTTAGGAAAGAAAGATCCAGAAATGGTCTCAAAGCATTTTTGTTCTTTGGTACTAAAAGCATCCTTGAATAAAAAACTTTCCCTTAAACAAACTGGAACTTCACAGGGAAAAAAATTAGAAGATGAACTGGTTCTATCACTCCCTGGGATAACATATGTTGAAGGACAGGGAAAAATAAAATAGTGAAATCTGATGCATGAGGATTATCCAAGAAAAGTGAAAATTTCCTTCCACTGCCATCTGTAACCTTGATGAATGATCTTCAGAACACATTTGTCAGAAACTATATTTTGCCAAAGGGAAAAGTGGAGATGCAGACTTTCTGAAAGGGAAAAGGGACTGCCAGGGTGGGGGTGGACAAGGTCCCTAAAAATACTCATTATGACTTGCTGGACTGTCCTAACTCCCCCCCCCCACACACACACACACACACACACTCACACACATACACTTGCCGTTTCTTCTTCCAGAAAAGGACAGGTGGTCAGGTTGATGAGATTACATAATGATGATGCAGAGCTGAATTCAGCTCTAGAGTCTCTTAAAATGGATATAAAAGTAAAGATATAGACAAACACATTAAAGAGGCATGGAAAGATATACATGGTAGGTATAAACCATACTTTACCAACAATGCAACAGTATGTGACCCACATGTAGGTAGTGTTGTCAAGAGTAGTGAGATGCTATGACAGATCACTAATGAGAGGAGTAACGATTTGAGAATAACTTTGACATATGCTAGTAATATAAATATGATCTGTGATGTCATCAATAAGAACTGGAATATACTCTCTACTCTGGATGGGTTGAAGGAGATAGTAGGAGACAAACCTATGTTTAGCTTTCGAAATAATAAGACCCTAAAGAACCATATTTGTTATAAATCTAGTTCAAATAGGACTACTCTTAGATCAGATAGAGTAGGTACATATACATGCAGGAGTTGTACTGTATGCGCATATATACACACAGGTACTATCTTTGTACACCCTAAGCTAGGCTTCAGAATAGAGCCCTCTCACAATGCTGACTGTAAAACAGTCAATGTAATATATTTGAGTTATTGTGTCAAATGTTTTTCATATTATATTGGCATGACTAATTGACAGTTCAAAGACAGGATACCTGAACATATGAGGGATATAAGAAATAAAAAGGAAAGTATTGCCTTGGCTATGCACATCAAGAATGAAAGTAGTGAGTATGTTTAAGTTCCTGGTCATGGAAATACTTCCAGTCAGAAAAAGGGGAGGGGATATGAGGAACATTACTGAGGTGGCTGAACAAAAATGGATTGTATTACTGCGTGCTGACAAAGCATCTGGTTTGAATAATATGGTCTCCATTAAACCTTTCCTGAAAGCGAGACAGTTGAGACACTAGTTTTTAATTTATGTATGCTGTGATGTTTTTAAAAATGTTAAGTATGGCTTTAAATAATTTAATTGTTTTTAATTGAAGTAATTAATGTTAATTGGAATACTATTTAATGTGGTTGTTTTAAGTCATTTTTATCTAAGTCTGATGAAGAGGTGAACCCTTGAAAGTGCATACTTACAATACATTGGATATTCTGCTGTGTTACATCCAGTGCTAAGATGTTTTTTCTCACTAGCTGGAATGACCCCATTGTGCTTATTCAGGTTATGAAGCAGCTCACATTGTAGGAGATGTTGCTGAGTCTTCAAATGAAGCAGGCTGTTTACTACTATATAGGATACTGCTGGAGGTCAGCCATCAGCTTATCCTGAGATGTTGACCATGCTAATGGTATTCAGCCCTGCACAGTATGGCTTGTGTGCTACACTTGGTGGCACATACTAAGACGATTCCATTATGATACTGGAGCTGAGACTGATTAATGGGACCATCCTCATGTGTCCCAGCAACTGTACTCCATAAATGAATTTCGGGAATTGGAGGAGTGAAACCGTACCTTAGCACTTAGATGCTATTTAATATCTAATAAGCCAGACACCACATATATTGAAGTGCTTGCTACACTGATGGACATAATGCAACTGGGGAGTTTGCAGCTGACCTGAATTTGTGAAATGTGACTTTGAGAAGGAAGACATAAATGCCATGCAAACAGCCTTGCATGATGTTTATCTCAAGAAATGTAACTTTCAATATGCAAGATTATGTTTAGACAGGTACATGCTCAGCAGCTAGTGACCATTAATAGTACTGACCATAGGTTTACACAGCAGATTTAGAACCTTTTTGCCCTAAGCTACTTAAGCAGTTCAACCATTCCTGAAAGGTACAATGACATCTGTCAGGAATGACCCAACAGGTGCCTATTATTCTTCTGTGAAGACTATTATATTATGAGGCTGAAAAGTAGTATGGACTACTGACTACATCACAGTAGGGTTCTCGATGTGCTTCCCATACAAAGATGTAGCCAGCTATTCTGATGCCCATTGCCTTTCTCCAATCTTGGGTCATTACTTTTCAAATGAAACAGCAGTTGCTACAGGACAAGAACATTAAAACACTTCATTTCTGAAGTCCTGGGATAAAACTTTGTCAAAAAATGATTGGGGTCTGCCAATCACACCTTCTAACACTTTGCAACTGGGTGTCTGGCTACCTACTTCACCCCACCTTAGCTACGCTACTCTTGACATTTGGAACATCTCCCCAGACACAAAATACTACTGATGTGTTCACTATCAAACTAGAAGCACTCTAAGTTCATCAGCAGGAAAGACTAACATTTTCTTTCCCACTCTAGAGTAGTAGCTGATGGATGCCTTTCCAGGGGGGCACCTCTCACATCTAAATATGTGCATTTGTTATTTCCATGAGAAATAAAAGCAATGAGTCCTGTTTACAGACTATGGAGGATACATTGGCCAATAGATTTAAGACTGTGGCTAAAAACTTCAGGCTGTAAATATATAAATGTCTAATATATCCACTTTACAGTGTCCACTCCCATTTGCCTTAGGTGCCCTGCACTACACACCACCTGTGGCATACCCATATAATTATCTTCAGCTGTGAATGAAACTCTCTTTTGCCTGTAGCATCCCTCAGTTGTGACATATAGTATTCCATGATAGGTCCACAGTTACATCCAATGTGTTGGACTATGTTGTTGTTGTTGCTGTTGCTATTGCAAGTGAATTTCTATTTTGTATTTGCATATTTTCATTGGTACCCCATTTATGTGACTCACACATGTTCTATTTGTGATCTGTTTTCTGTTTCAGTCAAGTATAGTTCTGCATTGTTGTCTCTGACAACTGGTATGTATCATGGCATTTTCTTGTTTATTCCTAACATGTCCCATGCACACCTGGAGGATCTGATTTCTATTACAGCTCCACCACCAACTCTTCCTACTTACCTTTCTGTAGTTTGCATATACATCTTCTACTGTAGTGCACATGTACACTTTCTCCATAGCACTTGTCTGCTACTGACTGCAGGTCACAGAAAGCATTTTCACTCACTTCTATTTTTACATTGTTCTATTGGTGACATTTTGCTGCATTGTTGCTTCAAGGAGGGTGTCCTATGGTCTTTGATCAATTCAAGTATGCTTTTCTTTCCATTTGCTAAGGTGAAAGTTTCCTCAAGAAATCAGGTACAACACAAGTACTAAAAAGATACTAAGTTAAAGTTCATCAATACTTTACCAAAATAAAAAAAAATCAGCAATAAAATAAAACATTTACTAGAACTCTAAAGACTCTAAATTATGATTGGATAATGATTTTCAACTATCCTAATAGCCGAAAAAGAAAGTACATAAACAAAATAGACTAAAGCCACTATCCTGTATCTTGCTGAGTGCCTTATATTGTTGTATAAAGTAGTTTGAAAAGAAAACATTGCATACTTATAGCAATCCAGTCACATTGCAGAAAAACTAATGAATTGAACTCTGTTTCATTTCACGTGCTTGGTGCCACTTAGGGAAGTTTTCCATTGTGAACCAAGGTTGTCAAACCATCCATTAATTTAAGTTAATTACATGTCCATAACTTCAGGAGCAACAGCAGAGCAAATCTTACAGAAAAAATAGTAATGAAGAAAGAGAAATCTGATTGAACACTGTAGAACAAAATAATTTTCTTTGTGGAGAAGGTACATTTTTATGTTAATTTTTCTGACATCATTTCTTATATTATTTCTTATGTGATTGCAGTGTTTGCTTTAGTAGAGTGTTTTAAATCATTAAATTATGTAAATCATATTAATCACCGTTACAGTAGCTATAGCTATATTAGGTTATATCATGTCAAAGATTTAATAACTGGCCAGCTTTCTAGGCTTCAGTGCACTATCCACATGCCCAAACCATTAGTCAGCTTGAGCTGCGCTTACTATACATTTGGGTGCCAAGACCTCCAGAGCTTTTCTGCCATTGAAAAAAAGTGCTCCTCTGTAAGCTTTTTTGGATCATCTGTCATCTTGTGCTGAATTTTTGCTGGGCAGATAAGTTCCCTATGGGGAAACATTTCCACCTTAACAATTATTTTGTTGTACTTTCCTGTTTAGGAAACTTATTTTTAAGCTTAGAGTTTGTGTTTTAATTGACTGCCAAGGGACTTAACTGTACTTTTAAACAGGTATGCATTTTTTTTCTTGTCAGTTTAGAAGTTATTTAAAGTAACTGAAACCCATTTCCTAGGGATAAATTATGTTTATTTTAATTTTGGGGGCTGGCAAGGCATTTCAAAATGGTTTTTACCACATTTTTGTATGAAAAAGTATATTTTAAAGACTTACATTTTTACCACCTTTTGTTACTTGTTTTCCCCAGAAAAAGGCACCATTTTCAGCTTAATTGTGGAACAGAATATTGGTCCCATGGTTGGTCCTTCTTCAAGCCACAAAAAGAAAAACTAAAGCAAACAGCCTTTGCTATGACAGTAGGAAAGCAAATTCCCACAGCTACAGGTAGTTGACTCTGCTATGGCTATAGCTTTTTTCTTAGACCACTCACCTTTTAGCCTAATATCCCTGTGGTGTAGTACATACAACCACTATGGACTGAAAGTAAGTCACATCATCTGAGGTTGTTGGGGTCTCCTCAATGGTCAAGGGAGATAAACCAGGAAAGACTTTTCTGTTTAGTTAGAATGTTTTGCCCATCCATGGGGTAGTTGCTGCCATTAATAAAACTGTTTGCCACATGTATCCTATCAAAAAGAAACAAAAAACTAAGCATTTATCAACTCCTATTATGTCCTTAGAGAAGAGCAGCTTACTAGGTTTGGCTAAAGGTTTAATTCAGACTGTTGATCCTTCCTTTTGATAGGTGCCAAGGCTCTTTTACAACAACCCATGCCACTACAAACTTAAGCAGATGAGGCCTCAGTTTAATATGGCACACTCAGGAATGCAACATTCTTAGTCTGCAGAGGAGGATGAAGGGAGAGATACAGGGATTTCTCCTCTGTTTTCTGATTCAGACTCAGTAGACAGCTCAATTTCTGATACTCCATGTGGAAGGTTCAGTTTCTCTTTACAGGATATCCCTGTAGTTTCAGTGGGAGAAAATGGGCTTTCTCAGTCCATCAGAAAATACTATGAGCTGTCAGAAGGAATTTCTAGAACCTTTACCCATTTTCACAGTTCTGTCAGCTTTGAAGGATATGTGTGTAACTGCCTGCAATTTTCCTGATAGTCAGCCTGCTGCCCCTAAACTGCAGATAGACTGTTTAAAGTTACTCAGACTTTTACAGTTTTATACTCTTCCTAAACTTGACTCAGCAACTATAACTTTAGTTATTCCTACTGCTGATAACACTTAGTTAATTTAAATCCTACTCTTTATGACAAGGATGGTAGGATTAGTGATAAGTATGGGGGAAAAGTATTACCCCCAGATTCACGAATCCTCCGTGTAAGACTTAATAAGTCATACTCAGAGGCTGCAGTTGAACGGTATGATGTCAGCGTGCCATGAATATGCATGAGGGCATGCTGACTCAACCGTAAGTCTTACACGGACAGTATAAGAAAGCAGAGGGCATGTCTGACTGCCGAGCAGTCTAAATGTCCACGCCCCTGCAAGTGTTTAAAATAAAAGCAAATAAACAAGACCGAGTCCGCCCAAATGTCCCTGCACCCAACACCTTACTGTCTGATATTGTAAACCCCATCACAGTTCTAAAATGCATAACATTAATTTTTTTTAATTCCCAAAATAGCTGCCCGTATTTGTGCGTGTGTGCACGGGTGTGCCCATTGCTTAGCTACAGTTAGCAATTCTGACATGGAAGAGCATAAGAAAGAATGCTTGTGCAAATCACACGCAATAGTGTAATGGTAGAGCGTTCGCACAAAAAAGAGGCATTCATAGTTCGATTCCCAAAACTCCCTTTCATATTTATTTTTTTAAATCAGTATATGGAATAATACCTAACATATATGTTTAAACATAACTAAAAAGCAGTGAAATGGCTGATGTATCAGTGAACAAAATAAATATTTTAAAGAATCCCAATATAAAATTGCCCACAGTTTAAAAGCGCTTTACCCATTGCAATAGAGTTGCCCACAGTTTAACAGCACTTTACCCAGTGCAATAGAGTTGCACATAGTTTAACAGCGCTTTACCAGTGCAATAGAGTTGCCCATAGTTTAACAGCACTTTACTCAGCGCAATGTGTTTGCGCGGACGTGCGTGCCGCTCCAACCAGGGTGCCATAGGGCACCAAGGAGCAACGTAGAGCAAAGTTGCTT
Source organism: Protopterus annectens (assembly GCF_019279795.1). Lineage (NCBI taxonomy): Eukaryota > Metazoa > Chordata > Ceratodontiformes > Protopteridae > Protopterus > Protopterus annectens. The sequence continues at coordinate 1,998,192,014 of NC_056728.1, forward strand.
AAATGCAGCCACACCCCCTAGCCTGTCTGGACAGTATGAAAATAAAATGAATAACAAGGTTTGAACCCAGGACTCTGTGCATCACAAGCAAAGTACAGAACCACTAAGCCATGACAACATAGGAGAAGCAGCCACTGTTAACATTCATATGCTTACTAATGGTAGTTTAACCATTACTAAGCAGGTCTGCAGTCAGCCGAGAATTATACAAAATGGCCAAGCACAAAAAAGTGTGGGAAGTGCGGCATATGCCATAACTGATTGTAGCTCACATCTGCAGTTAGAATGTCTGCTGTCGGAGAGGGAACACACTTCTGAGTGCAACATTGGGGCATAGAGGAGTCGAAATACATGGTTTGGCTCCTTGTCCACCGTCATGAGTCAAGAGTCCTGCAGGGCCAGTTCCAAGGGACGGAGTACAAGGCAGAGGCTTGGAACCAGTTAGCTCGTGACCTCACCAGTGCCACAGGCGTTCCTCGGACTGGTGAGCAGGTCCATCATCACCATGCAGACCTGAAGAGACAAAAGCAGGACTGCCTGAACCAATGGATACAGGAGGCCCGTGGGATGCGGGTTGCCCCACAACTGAGTAAGTAGCCATGGAATGCAGTATGTAAGAATTGATAATGGAGTATGTACAATGGATAGGTATGTCTCAATATCTCTTCATTTACTTTACAGCTGCAGGTGACCGTGCTGTGAATCAGCAAGCCTATGCTGATAGGCTGCTAAGGCTGTGCCACCAGGCAGGTTAGTGATTATTCTGCATTTATTGTTATATAAAATATGGGAGAGAGCATGAAAGAAAGTGTTGTAGTCCAATAATACAGCCATAAAATTGCCTGAATAAGTCCTCTGCATGTACTGTCAGATAAAAACGTCAGAGAGGCAGAAAAAGAGTGTAGTAACCCATTAAGAAAGGTAACATATGTCTGGAATAATATCTCTGCAGGCACTGTCATATAAAATAAGTGAGTGAGCCTGAAAAAAGAGTGTTCTAACCCATTAATAAAGGTATAATATGTCTTGAACATGTCTTCCATATACACCGTTAAAAGAAATAAAGGAGTGAGCCTGTTGAAAAGTGTGTAATGTCATTAATAAAGGTCTAAAACCTGGAGTGTGTCTGTGTCACAGAGTTTGAAATGTTGTTGTACCCTTGCATTATACAAACAGTACTGTTTGAAAAGGTGCTGGCAACCCAGATTTGTGCAGTCCCATATAAAGTGGGTGATGAAAGTGCTAGTAGCTGTGAAACATATATACAGTCCACAACAGTCAGTTACTGGCTGGCATGAATAAGAAAATCTGGCACACGTGTAGCATGTTATTTTTCCCCAGAAATGTGAGTGTGTGTCAAGAAATGCAGGGTTCTGTACAAATCAAAGTGAAAATGTCATGCAAAAACATCCCAGATATGTAGATAAAGAAATATAAATGCAAACAAGAAATATGTAGCAGTAACATCTGCATCCTGGACAGTTAGTATGTCAGATATAGGTCAGGCATATATTGAACTAGCCAAACCCATTACACAACGTAATGTATGGTGGCAAGTGTAATAATACACGTAGGGGATATACACTTGCAGTCACTAGGAATGTAGTGTAGATGAAAAGGTAATTATAAGATGTTAACCGAGGTTTTTTCTACACCCTACTGTATGTGCATAAACCATGCAATTCCACACCTCAGTGGGTATGTGTAATCTTAAATATTTGTTGGGACATATGTCCTATTGTTCTATAAGTATTTGCATTCACGTTGATGCATGTGTCCTTTTTAAATACCACAATCATAGTGGCCTGTTGCTACCAAACATCCCTGCATGCTGTTGGAATATCCACTGTGGTTCAATACAATGCATGTGTTATTTTTGCTGTTCAACTGTTGTAACCTTGGTGTGTTGGGTTAATGGGAATATTACTGCATGCTTTTACAACTAATCTGGAATGCTGTTTTGCTTATGTTGTAATTAAACACACCTAATCACAGAATGTATGGGAAGGCCGGTCCCAGCGGACCCACCTGTCCCTCCTCAGCTGGCGAGTGCACCTGGCACCAGCAGGTCCGGTGCCCAGCCCGGGCTCCCCTCCTCCATTGGTCCTGTGCCACCTTTGGGTGGAAGCACTGCAGGGGATGGGGCTTGCCCCCCCCCGTGCAAGCGTGGGTGGAGAAGGGCCACCTGTCACACTTTGAAGGGTCCGGGTTGTGGTGCGTAGGAAGATCCAGTGTTCAGTCGCTGATCCCCTATGCTAGCTTGAGCCGAGAGTGGCACGTCTCACGGGTGAGCCTGCCCATCCTACGTAACCCCCAGCACAGCCACCCTCGGGGCTGAGAAGGTTCAGTGGTGACTGCCCATGGGTGGGGATTTCAGTTCCACTGTTACCATCTGTGGGCTCATGGGCTTGCGATTCCAAACATCTGACCCCATCAATTGTGTTCACCCACACCATGTGTCATACACCGCCCCTGTATGCATCTTGTCTGTCTTGTCTGTTTACCTTCCCAACCTACCTCCCCGGACATACATACTTCCTCTACCTCACTTCCCACTCTCACCTGAAAATAAAAAAAAAAGGGGGCAATCTGTACCCACAAAAAAATTACGCCCCATACATAGCTGCCCATTTCGCACACATGTCCATTGGACATGTAAGCTGATAATTCGAACTGGCAGTACAACATACTTTGTTGTCCTCACCCCTCTCCCAGTGGTGGAAGGTTTCAAATTTCACTCCAAATTCATTGCATATGCACAGCTGTTGCTGTTAAAGAAATGGGCAGCTATGGACCTTCCCTAGACCTGTCCTGCACATCCCGAACTTGTTTACCTACTGTCTGTCCCTCTTTGTCCCCCCTTTTTTACCACTTTCCTATCTCCCCATTTTCTTTTCTTTAAAAGAAATTAGTGCGGGTGTTAGCGGGAGTAAGCACTTTTAAGCAGTAGTAAGCAGGATTAAGCGAGTGTGTGCATGTGTACGCTTAGCTAAGCATCACTAAGCATCACGCAAACCCACGCAAATCCGCTTACAACTGCTTAAAAGTGCCTAAGTCACTCTATGGCAGGACCCTTGTTCTGCTGAGCAGCAAAATATAAAACCTCTTCCAGTCCCGATCTCCAGACCATTGACGCAGTAGACTGCATGAATTACCACTAAGCCACAGCACATATGCAAATAACTTGGTGCTGAAATAAATATATCATGCATTACATTGAGGGAATGTAAATGGAAATTAGGAATGGCATAACACAAATCCTGTTTTGTGGGTCTTTACCAGCTGTTGTTGTGGAATTGCATGACATGACTGTGAAAAGAGAACCAGCCATCCTAGCAGGGAATAATGTTACAGTAGCATCTTACAAATACCACACAGTATCAGACCAGGATAAATACTGGCCACATGAATACAGTGCAATAACCACATTTGTATGGCAGTTAATTGTGTAAGTGAGAAAAAAGTATATGCTCCCATGCATCCTGTGTTAGCATTTGGAGGGGTGCATACATGTCTACACTGAGATATGTGTACTGGAAGCAGCAATATTCAGGTTTGAGTACAACATGCATATAACTGGCTACAACTCTAGCATCAGATAAGAGACATATACAACCTTCAGACTGACACAACGGTGTGCAGAGCAAACAAGCATGGGCCCCACTTTGGAAATCTGAAAGGGCTACGCCTACCTAACCTAGCATTTTATAGCAGTGGGCTGCAATCACAGTGAGTAATGCAATCACCAAACAGCAGGCTGCATGCAATTACTGAATGGTGGGCAGCAACTGGTGCAGAGGCTGTCACATGCACAAGTGCAGATACCTAGAAAAGCAGGCTGTACATGCAGTCCACACATGCAATTATATCATTGCAGGTGCTGTGAGATAGAGAGTGAGAGAGAGAGAGACACGGACACAGACACAGACATAGACTGAGACAGAGACAGAACAGAGTGAGAAACTGAGACAGAAATTTAAATAGAGGGCAAAAACCCAAAACAAACCACCAATAATAAAAAAAAAAACTACAAAACCGTAACGCACGGAGCAGGGAAATACAAAGGTAAGGTATGTAACTCACATGTATGTGTTGGCATGTTGTAGATGTTCCTGAAGAGTACTCTACACACTGCAAATCATCCATGTGTGGCAGCAGTATGTATCTATCTGTATCTGCACATGTGCATAGGGCAAGGGACATACTGCAACTGTTAGTGAAGGGTGGACAGATATCTGTCAGTGAAAGTTGATATGTGCATATATCCATGTAGGTCTTAGTGTGTGGCCTAGAAAACAGCATGCAGTGCGCAGGAGCGGCCTTAGGTCAACTGGTGCCCTAGGCAAAAGGGCTCCACGGCACCCCCTACCACACTTCCTGGTGCCCCCATCCTTGTCTTACTACACCACATAAATAGTGGAAAAGCACCCCTGCTAGAGCGGCGCCCTAGGTGGCCACCCAGTTGGCCTATGCCTAAGGCCAGCTGTGGTAGTGTTGATATATGTCATGTGGTGGTTAAATGCTGTGGGACATATTTGTCAGATCGGCTGTGTTACAGCCAGTGAGGCCTGCTAATGCTACAAGGGCTGAGGACACCCACATGCATTCTGCACAACACTGTGCAATTTAATCACATACCTGTACATCCCACAACTGTCGCATAAGTGATATCCCCACCATGAAAGGTGGACTGTACATGTGCCTATATGTACATCCATGTGTACAGCAATGGATGTGTACATGTATGTGTATAGATATATATATATATATATATATATATATAATATATATATTTATATATATATATATATATATATATATATATATATACATACACACATATAGAGTGAGAGAGAGAGACAGAGAGACACGAGGTCATATGTACCGCAACAGGTGTGTGGTGACCAAGGCATGGACTGTAGACAAGTGTCGATACTGCAGTGCCATTCCACCTTCCCAAAACAGTGTACCCATTAACTACTACATAGGTAGAGATCTACCTAACAGTGAAGGTGTGATAAGGGAACATGGGACACAGGTGGACAGTAGCCTCCACTTTGATGAAGACAGTGCCACACTACATCTGTAATCTCTCTGTGTGGTATGTGTCATGACAACAGGTGTGCCATCTATGGAAGTATAGGGTAGAGTTCCCCTCTACTCATCACAATGCCCTGTGTGGTATGTACTTCACATGGCAACTACACCAGGTCAACAGGCCACAGACAGACCTCCCAAAGGGTAATACTGGCCGCAAACAGATGACCTATGCCGACTGACTCACAAATCTACAACTACACTGTATTGCAAACTGGCCACACGGAGGTGACCTCTGCTGGACATACAGAGGTATGTCACACCCATAGCTGGGTGACAACCACCATGGCAACATATCACAATCCCTCCGGGATACACGCTCTATGGCCCTAAACCTTGTCTGCTCACTAAACAGCATATGCTGGAGGGATAGGTTCCCATCTCAGAGATATGGCATACACTGGAATAGACCACATAGCAATAGCAAACAAGGCTCCTCCTTAGCAGTTGCTATAAATACCCCTGATGATTGTGTGGGAGATTGGTAATACACCCCAGGAAACACCTCTGTGGTTCAGGTTGGCAGGGGCAAGTGAAATCAAAGTACATGTGTGTCAAAGGCCAGGGTTGCATATGGCTAGGCTGCTGTAGGCCCTAGGGCCAATAGCATATTACCTACCTATGACACTATGCTCTCACACATGTACTTAATGCAATAGCTGCTATATGAGGTTGAATAAGTGTAACGCTGAATGTGTGCAAGGTCTGTAAAGGTGTGATAGCTTAGTGTGATGTTGTATCTGACATGGTAGTACCTATCCTAGCTGTGAGGACAGCACTGATGTATAATGTACTGTTAGACAGATATAGTAGTACGGCATATGATGTGACATAGTTCTCTGTTGATGAATGTGGTGTCTCATTGTAGGATAAAGCAATATATGTATGCTTAGTGAGTGGTACTGCTTGTGAATCCATCAACAATATGAACTGTAGTACTACCTGAAGCTGTAGGCCTAAACAGCACAGTATGGTGTGTGTTCACATTGCTTGGAAACACTGTCATGTGTGTTTTCTGTAGTCTGCACAGAGGACAGAATGTAGGCATAAGGGTGTGTAAGTAGTGGCACACAATACCGTATGGTATACAGGTAATGCTCATCTGTGTTGGCATACAGTGGTGCATTGTATGTTTGCCTGATGTGTATGTGATTATGCCTGTACAATGGCTGCAATCATATGTGTGTTACAGGGTAAACATGTGTATCCAGCAGCATATATAGTCTGTCACAGCAGTATGCCACCTATAGTAACAACTGGACACATCTGTTAGGCAGGGCTATGGCATCAATGACTAGGGTGGTTGATTGGTACTACTGTACCTGTACTTTACATCCATTGCAATGGATGACATCTCTCTTCGTGCATTGGTGTGATATACACCCCTGTCTTGAGGTTGTGCAATGTGTCACAAACATTGTATCGGGTACTGTTGTATAGTGGTGTGATATATAGAATCTGCCAGGCAGTGCTAGTTAGTTGTGGCCTGAGAACCAATAAGTGTTATTGAACGTGTGTAACCTCTGACAGACAATAGGATGGTATATATGTCAGTAAAGTGATATCTGTGGGTAAAGGTGTAAAGTGTGCCACAGGACACTCTCACACATATTGTTCATATCTTTTTCAGCCAGATGCTCCACCAGCACAACCCAGCGTACACAGAGGATGAGGAAGAGGTGATACTCAACAGCCTATTGCAGCGGTTCACAATGCTGTTCTCCAGAAGCAGCCAGCAGGAGCCGACTGCACTGTGGCAGGAACTTGTTAGTCGGGTAAATGACATAGGCATGCATAACCGGACATATGAGCAGGTACGCCATCACTGCAGTGATTTAATTAGACAAGTCCGGCGGCATGTGTCTGATATCCAAAGACAGCAGCTTACCACAGGTGGTTGGGTGGCCATTCACCCCCCCCCTCACCAGAGCAGAGGAGCTGCTCCTAAGCGTGGAGGCTCCTGCACAACAGCTACATCAACCTCTGACATGTGTTGTAATGGAGGCCGGAGCCACCCAGCACATCCACCTGGAGCAAGCAGGTAACATGCCCTATCTGTAGACTACAGTTAACTGTATTGTTAGATTATGTGTACATGAGATGTGTACTGTGTGTTTAGCTGTTCCGCTGCATAGTGTTGTGCAATACGGATAGTTTGAATAATATCCCTACACCTGTGACTCTTAACTGTTGTTGTACTGCAGTTTAGCATACCCACTGTAGCAATGCCACAGTTATGGCCACTGACGAACCCTCTCATATTCTCGTAGGTCCCTCTGGTGTGATGGCAGTGCAGCCAATCCATGCTGGTGAGTGTGCTATACCTGCAATGTTGGTAATGAAATATGCATGTCATAGGTGAGGTGTAGGCCATGTACATGTAACACACCTACACATAATGCATGCCGTGCATGTTTGCTGTGAGATGTTGCACAGCTCAGTAATGTCAGTAGCTGCTTCAATGACATGCAATACACAGAGCATGACACACAGTTGTGGCAACCCCGTACTGCACATTGGATAGGCATAGTTGCAACACCCGTACACAACATAACACATTTATCACATGCAGTACACAAAGTCATGCTACATATGGCATAACCACACACCCGCTCTAAGGTCACACTTCAGTATCCCACATGTCATCCACACACACATGATGTACCTCAGGGGTAGAGGCCTATCATCGGGCTGTGCAACACTCTTCAACACATAACACAGTCATGTTAGGCAATGCTCCCTACTGGGCACCTCATACACCCATGTACAAAGTGGCTGTGTAATAGTGAACGTATCCACGGCACTGCAGTTCAGGTACAGCATGCTTGGTGGTGGTCTGTCACACAGTAGTAGCCGTGAGTGACCACAAGATGCATGATGATGATGATGGCACATGGTACTACACCCCATCTGGTTACAGTGACCACAGTACTACACATAGCAGTCTTTGCTGTGCACCTCATTGTTCTGTGTGTGCAAACATATGCACTTATACACACCATGCATAGCATGTTGTGTGTGTGTGCTTACATATGCTAGTATACACATTTTGCACAACAGTCACCATCTGTACAGAGTCACATATATGTCCTGGAATGCTATTGTGTGTATAGGTCACATGACACAACATTGGGTATGTGTGGTGTTTAATGTTTCAGTCGTGTGGCATGCCATGTCATGGCAGGCACCGACATATCTGTAATATGTCCCACACTCACCATAACCACTGTACAATGTCCATGTCGTGCATTGGGATTCCTTCACATCTACACCACTCATCCCATGTCTGTACATTGCATGCATTTGCTACACCTGTGCCCACTATTATGTGCTATGGACACAGACACTGGCATCAGACATGGCAATCTATGTGTCACACAGATATCACATGCAGCCATGGTATGTATACCATTGAGTGATGGTGCGCATGACATTGCAGAGCAGATAATACTTTCACAGCAATGTTGTGTTCATGTACATATTGTGTTCTAGGGTGTAGCCAATCACTAAACAACTACACACATGCTTCAAAGCCATGTATAATGTCATTATATAGGGCTGTCTACACTTGCACTGCATGATGTTGAGAAACACATGGTCTGCATGCTGACTCGTGTGTGGTGACTGTTTGCCTTGTGATACTGTCACCCACCATCACCCACTATTGTGTATGTGTTGGATTGCTGGTGTGTGTGTGTGTGTGTGTGTGTGTGTGTGTGTGTGTGTGTGTGTATGTGCTGTGGTGAGCAGTGCATTTCTGTGCATGTGTGCATGTGTGCTAACATCATGCACAGATTGTAAAGTGTGTTTCATGTCTTCTTTCCACAGGTGCTGAGTTAGGGGTGGCTGAATGCAGCAGGGAACCTGATGTTACCGCCACTAATAGTGGAGATGATGAGACATGTATTGTGGCACAGGAAGGTCTGACAGGGTCTGTCATTGGTCCACCAATCAACAGTACACAGCAGTCAACCCCATCTCTGCGCACACTCATACTGCCAATACATCCCTCGTCACCAATGGCCGTAGCTGAGGGACAGCATACAGTTGACATTGACCAGGAGAGTGTGGTACCTATGGTACGTGCATCCCCTCAAACCAGCCATAGCCGGATTACCGGAATGGTACCACATAGGCAGATGTCCAGGGGTTCTCGGTGGAGCAACACTGGTCATATTGCCCCTGTCAGACATGCCCCCGGAGGTATTATAACCTCTAGTATGTTCTGGGCTGTAATGCAGGCACAGGCATGTATGGAACGGCACACCTGACAGGGACTAAGGGCGCAGAGGGCCCATTACACTGCTATCAATGACAGCATCCATGACCTTGCCGGTGCCATCCGGAATTACACCGAGGTCATTGATAGCCATTGGAGGGAGACATTAGATGTCCTCCACAATGTGTTAGCCATGAGCCAGGACCATGCCGGATGGATGAGAAGCCGAAGCGGATGCATGCCAGCAACAGCATCAGCTGGCAGTCATCACAGATGGACCATGGATCACAGCCGCTCCCGTAGTGGCAGTACCAGCCCCAGCAATGCTGGGGCTGGCCTGTCCATTGACTGTCCTACTAGACCACGTGCACGTGGCACTGGCCAGTCCCAGCAGGGACATGGGTCCAGTCATCATATCTCTGCCTCTGATGATAGCACCCAGTCAGGGTTGGCACCCGATACTGCCCGTAGCACCTCTGCTAGGCACAGGTACTGTGTCCATGGCTGGAGACAGTGATCTGTACGGCCTAGCAGGTATAGTCTGTGGCTGTCTCACAACCGCCCGTATATGGCAGCCACATGGGGGAGTTGTGTGCATGCAGACACACACACACATTTACCATACAACTAGGGCTCACACATACACACACACATTACATCAACATTGGCCCATGCAGTACTGTTGTCCCTCACACACACACACACACACACACACACACACACACACATACACATGCGCGCACACACACACACACACACACACACACACACACACACACACACACACACACACACACACACACACACACACACACACACACACACACACACACACACACACACACACACATACCGATTGGATGGGTCAATGTTGGGTTCTGGCAAACCTACAACAAACCCTGTGCATATGATGACACCTGTGCCACCTCCTGTCATCTGTTGCATTGATGCAGGAATAGGCTAACATGGTTCTGATGCACAGGGTGACATTATAGCAGTGTAGCAATAGTAGCAAGTTGCCAACAGGAAAGTGTACTGATATCCTTGTAGGTATATCTGAGCAGGCATTATGCATCACAGCTCTGATAGTCATTGTAGCATTGTTTACACCAGTGTTAGGTCTGAGTATGTATTGTCCACCCATGTGCCACTTGGCTGAAGTGTACAGTATTGCCAGCATGTGTTAGTGAGTGGACAGTACGTGTGTGATTTGTGCATTACAAATTAGTGGGTGCACATCTGTGAACATGATGTGTGCGCACTGTCTGCATGTACGTGCATAGTGGACACGTGGGATGTGCGACATACCCTGTTCTACACATTAACATCTCATGGTATCTTTCGATGGCCAGTATGCATTCCACTACAGATATGTACTAACATGGGTACACATGTGTGTATGACATGGGTTGGCACTATGCTGTGGGTGATACTGTTGATATCTGTCAATGATCTGCAGTCTGGTAGCATACACCACCTCAACAGCATGACTATAACCAATCATTAGATGATGTCCTGACAAATGACTCACAGTTGTAGGGAACTCAGGATCCTTCCAGTACTATACTATAACAGTAACCAGTGGTATTGACCACCACACATTCGTGGGACCACACCTGTGTGACATATAGCCCTCTTAGGTACATGCAAACACACTAGGGATATGTCCATCCACATCTGGAAATGCATGCATTGGCCTACACTGCATTCCCTGGATTGGACGCATATCCTACACAAGGGTATCATACAGACAGATACTTGTTGTCCAATACATGCTGTATAGCAGTACGCCGTCTATGGCATAGTCACTCAAATTTACTATACATACTATCCCCACAGTACCACATAGGTGGTAGCCCTGAACATGTATGTTGTGTACCAATGCGTACATACAGCCACGTGGTATGTCATCTGTCCCTTGGTATCCACATATCCATAGGTATTGTGGGGTCCCTTGGTGTTTCACATAACACATTAGGGGCTTGCATGCATATCCACAGGGCTGGTGCACACCTATAATGACTGTCCATTATTGCCAGTCATTTTTGTGTATGAACATGTCTGACATATACCCCGACAATTACCCTCACTCACAGTACTCTATAGTACGTGTCATGGGTGTGTGTGGCAGGGATGTCCTTGGCAACGGATCACTACATTGGCCAGTCTTGATGCATACATACATATGTGACCTATGATCTAAGAAGCAGCGGTACAATCTGTCGAAGGTTACAAATGTATTCATGTAGTATGCAGGCTTCACATCTATGTACTGATTGAGGTCACATGTACACAAATTTATTTGACACGCAGATACCCGATGTGTGCAATGCACATACTGTTTGAAACATATGTCATACGGTAGTAAAAGCAAAATCCACACTGCATTGACAACATGTGGCACACACACACAAACTCAGCATTTTCAGAACTCAAACCCCTACCTAACTATGTTATGATATTAGAGAGATACGCATTAACACGGAGTACTATATGCATTACTGGTTGGTTTCTGTTCTCCTTGAATATTTGTAGGATGCTGACATCATCAGACTTTCCAAAGAGGGATGTACCTCTTTTAATGTGTTTTCCCAGTCTCCAAAAAGGCTACTCCTCTCAAAGGAAATCACATACATACACACACACACACACACACACACACACTTGGTGTTTGCAGGACTCAAATCCCTACCTAACTAAAAGCAAAATCCACACTGCATTGACCACCTGTGGCACACACACACACTCAGTGTTTGTAGCATTCAAACCCCTATCTAACTATGTTATGATATTAAAGAAGAACGCATTAACATGGCGTGCTATATGCAATACTGGGTGGCTTCTGTTCTCCTTGAATATTTGTAGGATGCTGACATCATCAGACTTTCCAAAGAGGGATGTACCTCTTTTAATGTGTTTTCCCAGTCTCCAGAAAGGCTACTCCTCTCAATGGAAATCACACGCATACACATACCCCCTCCACATTTGCAGGACTCAAAACCCTACCTAACTATGTTATGATGCTAGAGAAATAACTCATTAACACAACGTGTTATATGCATTACTGGGTAGTTTCTGTTCTCCTTGAATATTTATTGGTTGTTGACATCATCAGACTTTCGAAAGAGGGATGTACCTCTTTTAATGTGTTTTCCCAGTCTCCAAAAAGGCTACTCCTCTCAAAGGAAATCACACATGTACACACCCCCCCCACACACACACTTGATGTTTGTAGGACACAAACCCCTACCTAACTAAAAGCAAAATCCACACTGCATTGACCACCTGTGGCACATACACACACTCAGTGTTTGTAGCATTCAAACCCCTATCTAACTATGTTATGATATTAAAGAAAAACGCATTAACATGGAGTGCTATATGCAATACTGGGTGACTTCTGTTCTCCTTGAATATTTCTAGGATGCTGACATCATCAGACTTTCCAAAGAGGGATGTACCTCTTTTAATGTGTTTTCCCAGTCTCCAGAAAGGCTACCCCTCTCAAAGGAAAGCACACACATATGCTTATAGAACTCAAACCCCTACCTAATTATGTTATGATACTAGAAAGTTACGCTTTAACACAGCGCGCTACATGCATTACTTGGTGGCTTGCATTCTCCTTGAATATTTGTAGGATGCTGACATCATCAGACTTTCCAAAGAGGGATGTATCTCTTTTAATGTGTTTTCCCAGTCTCCAAAAAGGCTACTTCGCTCAAAGGAAATCACACACATACACACCCCCCACACACACAAACTTGGCGTTTGCAGGACTCAAACCCCTTCTTAACTATGTTATGATGTTAGAGAAATACACATTAACATAGCACACTATATGCACCACTGGGTGGTTTCTATTCTCCTTGAATATTTGAAGGATGCTGACATCATCAGACTTTCCAAAGAGGGATGTACCTTTTAATGTGTTTTCCCAGTCTCTAAAAAAGGCCACTCCTCTCAAAGGAAATCACACACATACACACCCCTCCCCTCCACACACACACTTGGCAAGGACTCAAACCCCTATTTAACTATGTTATGATGCTAAAAAGATATGCATTAACACGGCGCACTATATGCATTACTGGGTGGGTGTTTTCTGTTCTCCTTGAATACATGTAGGATGCTGACATCATCAGACATTCCAAAGAGGGATGTACCTCTTTTAATGTGTTTTCCCAGTCTCAAAAAGGCTACTCCTCTCAAAAGAAATCACACACATACACACACCTCCCACACATACTTGGCATTTGCATCACTCAAACCCCTACTTAACTATGTTACGATAGTAGAAAAATACGCATTAACACAGCGCGCTATATGCATTACTGGGTGAGTGCTTTCTGTTCTCCTTGAATATTTTTAGGATGCTGACATCATCAGAATTTTCAAAGAGGGATGTACCTCTTTTAATGTGCTTTCCCAGTCTCCAAAAAGGCTCCTCTTCTCAAAGGAAATCACACACATACTTGGTGTTTGCAGGACTCAAACATCTACCTAACAATGTTAGTACACTAGAGAAATATCTATTAACACAGCGCGCTATATGCATTCCTGGATGGCTTCTGTTCTCCTTGAATATTTGTAGGATGCTGACATCATCAGACTTTCCAAAGAGGGTTGAAACCCTTTTAATGTGTTTTCCCAGTCTACAAAAAGGCTACTCCTCTCAAAGAAAATCACACAGATACATTTGCAGAACTCGAACCCCTACCTAACTATGTTATGATGCTAGAGAGCTAAGCATTCAGACAGCACGCTATATGCATTATTGCGTTGCTTCTGTTCTCCTTAAATATTTGTAGGAAGCTGACATCATCAGACTTTCCAAAGAGGGGTGTACCTCTTTTAATGTGTTTTCCTAGTCTCCAAAAAGGCTACTCCTCTCAAAGGAAATCACATACATACACCACCCCACACACACAGTGCCTTTGCAGGACTCAAACACCTACCTAGCTATGTTATGATGTAAGAGAAATACGCATTACCACAGCACGCTATATGCATTACTGGGTTGCTCCTGTTCTCCTTGAATATTTGTAGGATGCTGACATCATCAGACTTTCCAAAGAGGGATGTACCTCTTTTAATGTGTTTTTCCCAGTCTTCAAAAAGGCTACTCCTCTCAAAGGAAATCACACGCATACACACACCCCCTCCACATTTTCAGGACTCAAACCCCTACCTATCTATGTTATGATGCTAGAGAAATAACTCATTAACACAATGCGTTATATGCATTACTGGGTAGTTTCTGTTCTCCTTGAATATTTATAGGTTGCTGACATCATCAGACTTTTGAAAGAGGGATGTACCTCTTTAATGTGTTTTCCCAGTCTCCAAAAAGGCTACTTCTCTCAAAGGAAATCACACACATTGGCACTCGCAGGACTCAAACCCCTACCTATCTATGTTATGATGTTAAAAAGATATGCTTTTACACAGTGCGTTATATGCATTACTAGGCAGTTTCTGTTCTCCTTGAATATTTATAAGTTGCTGACATCATCAGACTTTCGAAAGGGGGATGCAACTCTTTTAATGTGTTTTCCCAGTCTCCAAAAAGGCTATCCCTCTCTAAGGAAAGCACACACATACGCTTATAGAACTCAAACCCCTACCTAATTATGTTATGATACTAGAAAGTTACACTTTAACACAGCGCGCTACATGCATTACTTGGTGGCTTGCATTCTCCTTGAATATTTGTAGGATGCTGACATCATCAGACTTTCCAAAGAGGGATGTATCTTTTTTAATGTGTTTTCCCAGTCTCCAAAATGACTACGTCTCTCAAAGGAAATCACACACATACACACCCCCCACACACACAAACTTGGCGTTTGCAGGACTCAAACACCTTCTTAACTATGTTATGTTGTTAGAGAAATACACATTAACATAGCACACTATATGCACCACTGAGTGGTTTCTATTCTCCTTGAATATTTGAAGGATGCTGACATCATCAGACTTTCCAAAGAGGGATGTACTCTTTTAATGTGTTTTCCCAGTCTCTAAAAAGGCTACTCTTTTCAAAGGAAATCACACACACCCCCCCCCACACTTGGCATTTGCAGGATTCAAACCTCTACCTCACTATGTTAAGATATTAATGATATATGTATTACTACAGTGCGCTATATGCATGACTGAGTGGCTTTTGTTCTCCTTGAATATTTGTAGGTTGCTGACATCATCAGACTTTCCAAAGAGGGATGTACCTCTTTTAATGTGTTTTCCCATTCTCCAAAAAGGCTACTCCTTTCAAATGAAATCACACACATACACCTCCACACAGATACTTCGCGTTTGCAGGACTGAAACCTCTATCTAACTATGTTATGATACTAGAAAGATACGCATTAACACAACACGCTATATGCATTACTGGGTGGTTTCTGTTCTCCTTGAATATTTGTAGGATGCTAACATCATCAGACTTTCCAAAGAGGGATGTACCTCTTTTAATGTGTTTTCCCAGTCTCCAAAAAGGCTACTCCTCTCAAAGAAAATTACGCACATATATTCACAGGACTCAAACCCCTATCTAACGATGTTATGATGCTAAAAAGATAGGCATTCACACAGTGTACTATATGCAATACTGGGTGGTTTTTGTTCTCCTTGAATATTTGTAGGATGCTGACATCATCAGACTTTCCAAAGAGGGATGTACCTCTTTTAATGTGTTTTCCTTGTCTTCAAAAAGGCTACTCCTCTCAAAGTAAAACACACATACATCCCCTCCCCACACACATGGCATTTGCAGGACTCATACCCCTATTTAACTATGTTATGATGCTAAAGAGATACGCTTTAACACAGCACACTATATACATTGCTGGGTGGCTTTTGTTCTCCTTGAATATATGTAGGATGCTGACATCATCAGACTTTCCAAAGAGGGATGTACCTCTTTTAATGTGGTTTCCCATCTCCAAAAAGGCTACTCCTCTCAAAGGAATTTGCACACATACACACACCCCCCACACACACACTGGGCATTTGCAGAACTCAAACCTCTACTTAACTTTGTTATGATGCTAGAAATATACATATTAATACAGCGCGCTATATGCATTACTGGGTGGCTTTTGTTCTCCTTGAATATTTGTTGGATGCTGACATCATCAGACTTTCCAAAGAGGGATGTACCCCTTTTAATGTGTTTTCCCAGTCTCCAGAAAGGCTACTCCTTTCAATGGACATCACACAGACACTTGGCGTTTGCAGGACTCAAAAATCCTACCTAACTATGTTATGATGATAGAGAGATACGAATTAACACAGCGCACTATATGCATTAGTGGGTGGTTTCTGTTCTCCTTGAATATTTGTAGGATGCTGACATCATCAGACTTTCCAAAGAGGGATGTACCTATTTTAATGTGTTTTCCCAGTCTCCAAAAAGGCTACTCCTCTCAAAGGAAATTGCACACATACATTCGCAAGAATCAATCCCCTACCTAATTATGTTATGATGCTAAAGAAATATGCATTCACACAGCGCGCTATACGCATTACTGGGTTGCTTCTGTTCTCCTTGAATATTTGTAGGATGCTGACATCATCAGACTTTCCAAACAGGGATGTACCTCTTTTAATGTGTTTTCCTAGTCTCCAAAAAGGCTACTCCTCTAAAAATAAATCACACACATACACCCCCTCTCCACACACGCTTGGAGTTTGCAGGATTCAAACCCCTATTTAACTATGTTTTGATGCTAGAAAGATACGCATCAATACAGCGCGCTATATGCATTACTGGGTGGCTTCTATTCTCGTTGAATATGTGTAGGATGTTGACATCATCAGACTTTCCAAAGAGGGATGTACCTCATTTAATGTGTTTTCCCATTCTCCAAAAAGGCTACTCCTCTCAAAGGAAATCACACACATACACCTCCACACAGATACTTGGCGTTTGCAAGACTGAAACCTCTACCTAACTATGTTATGATACTAGAAAGATACGCATTAACACAACACACTATATGCATTACTGGGTGGTTTCTGTTCTCCTTGAATATTTGTAGGATGTTGACATCATCAGATTTTCCAAAGAGGGATGTACCTCTTTTAATGTGTTTTCCCAGTCTCAAAAAAGGCTACTCCTCTCAAAGGAAATCACAAACATACACTCACCCCACACACACAAACTTGGCGTTTACACAACTCAAACCCCTACCTAATTCAGTTATGATGCTTGAGAGATATGCGTTAACACAGCACGCTACATGCATTAGTGGGTGGCTTTTATTCTCCTTGAATATTTCTAGGATGCTGACATCATCAGACTTTCCAAAGAGTAATGTACCTCTTTTAATGTGTTTTCCCAGTCTCCAAAAAGGCGACTCCTCTAAAAGGAAATCATACATACCCCCCCACACACACACTTTGAGGACTCAAACCCCTACCTAATTATGTTTTGATGCTAGAGAGATACACATTAACACAACACGCTACATGCATTACTGGGTGGCTTTCGTTCTCCTTGAATATTTGTAGGATGCTGACATCATCAGACTTTCCAAAGAGGGATGTACCTCTTTTAATGTGTTTTCCCAGTGACCAAAATTCTACTCCTTTCAAAGGAAATCACACACGTACACCCCCTTCACATACACACACAGTTGACATGTGCAGCACTCAAACCCCTACCTAATTATGTTATGATGCTAGAGAGATATGCATTAACACATCACGCTATATGCATGACTGGGTGGTTTTGGTTCTCCTTGAATATTTGTAGGATGCTGACATCAACAGACTTTCCAAAGGGGGATGTACCTCTTTTAATGTGTTTTCCCAGTGACCAAAATTCTACTCCTCTCAAAGAAAATCACACACATCCCTCCCACACACACACTTGGCATTTGCAGGACACAAAAGTCCTACCTAACTATGTTATGATGCTAGAGAAATATGCATTTACACAGAGCGCTATATGCATTACTGGTGGTTTTTGTTCTCCTTGAATATTTGTAGGATGCTGACATAATAAGACTTTCCAAAGAGGGATGTACCACTTTTAATGTGTTTTCCCAGTCTCCAAAAAGGCTACTTCTCTCAAAGGAAATCACACACATACACCCCCTCCTTGCACACACACTTGGTATTTGTAGGACTCAAACCCCTATCTAACTATATTATGATGATAAAGAGATACGCATTAACACAGCACACTATATGCATTACTGGGTGGTTTTTGTTCTCCTTGAATATGTGTAGGATGCTGACATCATCAGACTTTCCCAAGAGAGATGTACCTCTTTCAAAGGAAATTACACACATACACCTCCCCACAGATACTTGGTGTTTGCAGGACTCAAGCCCCTACTTATCTATGTTATGATACTAGAAAGATACGCATTAACACAACATGCTATTTGCATTACTGGGTGGTTTCTGTTCTCCTTGAATATTTGTAGGATGCTGACATCATCAGACTTCCCAAAGAAGGATGTACCTCTTTTAATGTGTTTTCCCAGTCTCCTCCTCTCAAAGGAAAACGCACACATACACCCCCCCACACACACACTTGGCATTTGCAGGACTCAAATCCCTACTTAACTATGTTAGGATGCTAGTGAGATATGCATTAACACAGCGCACTATATGCATTACTGGGTGGTTTTTGTTCTCCTTGAATATTTGTAGGATGCTGACATCTTCAGACTTTCCAAAATTCTACTCCTCTCAAAGGAAATCACACACTTACATCCCCTCCACATACACACACAGTTGACATGTGCAGCACTCAAACCCCTACCTAATTATGTTATGATACTAGAGAGATATGCATTAACACAGCACACTATATGCATTACTGGGTGGTTTTGGTTCTCCTTGAATATTTGTAGAATGCTGACATCTTCAGACTTTCCAAATAGGGATGTACCTCTTTTAATGTGTTTTCCCAGTCTCCAAAATGGCTACTCCTCTCAAAGGAAATCATACACACACACGCTTGGCATTTTCTGGATTTCAACCCCTACCTAACTATGTTATGATACTAGAGAGATACGCATTAACACGGCATGCTATATGCTTTATTGGTTGGTTTCTGCTCTCCTGGTATATTTTTAAGATTATGACATCATTAGACTGGACATGGTAATGTGTGTACACATTTTTATGCAATCTCAGGAATGATCCATGTAGGTCAGCAGGTATCAACAGCTTGTACAGGACCCCATGAGTCTCATCTTGTGTGATCTATCTGTGGACACATTGCCATCCCTTCATATGTCAACACATATCTATGCACAGATTGTTGGTTTTGTGGATACAACATGTGTCTATGATGTTGATGAAGAGCTGTTCAAAGTCTATGTGGGACATGTGTAGCTCTGTTCCATGATGTATGTTCTGGGTGGCTGCCTTGCAGACAGTGTAGCATGCTTGGGAACCATGATCTGCCCATGAACATACCACAGTTGGTATGGTTGTGTGTTTGTTGGTTTCCAATAGCTCTGTTTATTACTTCTGCCATGATGCACTCCATGGCCTTGCAGATCAGACTTTATAGGCTTACTGGACTATACTTCCCATGGTGTGTTCTGCACCTACACATGTGCGGAGTGCCATATGTTGCTGTACCACATTCAATGGTTCCAGGTCCTATGGAGTGGGAGAGGCTCAACAGACTCTTCAGGTGCAGGGTCTGTTTGATCTGTAGTGCATGCATGACACATATTGGGAAACAATGTAATCCAATTGCTGCCATGCTTTTGGCTTTGGGGGGAGATGTTCAGCCATTCTACACGTGATATCTACTGGTATGATGTCAGGGACTATCGTCAGTGGCAGGTGGGTATGTATACATGGGCCTGTCTGACAGGATGTCGGCAATGTCAGTAAGGTACAGTTGTCCCTGACTCAGCACATATATGCGTGTACATTACTATTTATTACATAGTTGAAGGACATGTCATGATTCTCAGTCTGGACTCCTTCTCAGCTACTCTTTACAAAACACCGACAAACTTGAGCACTAATCCCGGTTATACTCTTTTACACACTTAACACCCTACTGATCCTTTGTGATCAGGATACAGAGTATGTCATCATAATACACTGGCATGTCCAGGGGTCGGTTTCATGTGTACTCTCCAGTCCAGCTAGTGAATATTGTGGTAATGACACAATGTCACATCTGCCTCATGTAAACAGACAACCCTCTCCTCCTCACATCACGCTCACATATATGTGGGAGATGTAACAATATTGACATACAAGATGCTGAGCTCTCTCGACCCATGACTGGCATAGTTTATCAGGTGGTGAGGGTGACCACACACACCACATATCAGTCTCAAATACACCGATAGTGACAGCAAACAAACCACATTATCACACATACACATATTCGGAGGCTCTACATACACTCTGCCTAAGCAGCAGAGACCTCCAAAGCAGACACGCATACAACTGTTACCCCACTATAATGCCCACATGTCACACAGTTCACAATGTCAGTGTGCCACACAGTCACTGCCCTTTGGGCTAAACAACACACCTGATACACTTGTTATAGGTGACACTTAATGTCAAACACACTATCGTCCCACTCACCAGGCCAGACAGGGGAATAGACACTTTGAGCTTTCTCTCAGGTGCCAGGATCCGCCACATAACACATGCACTCAGGTCACTCCAAAGCAAGTCCAGGATTGGCTCCATCATTGTCCATGCTGGTGCGTACAACCTCAGATGTTCCTCCCTGGACCACATGACATGAAACATAGAGGAACTCTGTGATCATGTAGCCCAGCCCAGTATTACTCTGACCTTTTCTAGCATCTTACACTCAACAAGTATGATGTCACAGTATACCAACAAACTGATCACGTTTAACAGTTGGCTAACATATTGGTGTTACTCAAAGGGGATACAGTGTCTGTCACCCTGGGGTGACATGCTCGACATGCCACATAGCTTCCCAATGGACAGCTTGCACCTGTCACCCTTGGACTTTTGAATACTGGCTAGGGCACTTGCTGCCACCATACTGCCCTATTTAAGCACGGCTCAAAGGATAGAACCATCTCCATACACAGTACAGAGTACACAACACTGAGGGTAATGCTGCTCAACACCAGATGTCTTACCCTCAAATTGCGCCCACTCAGGAATCTCCTCAGTATGGAGTATAGCAATATCTGTGCACTAACAGACACATGGTTGAGGCTCCCACATGCACACCAGCACTACCAGGTTGTATTTTGTGCCATGCTTTCTGACCACATAACTCAGAATGGCCAACACAAATAGGGGGAGTATCCATATACATCACAGATACACATACCTTCGGGTTGGTAGCACTGCACAATGCATCACAGACCATACATATGCACCTAACATTGTGCAAATCTGCCTTTTGGTTTGTTGCCTGCTACAGACCACACTCCCCAACACAGTGACCTCACTCAGCTTTCCTGGGAACATTGGACCATATGAAGTTCTCCCCAAACACAATTATATTGGGTGATGTCAAATACCCACACATTGACTGTGGATAGTACTTAGGCCTCAACACCCTCGCCCAACAGTTGCTACTATTTCTAAACTCATATGCTATGGCACAACCAGTCACCACACCCACAAGAGGGAACAACATATTGGACATGATCATCACCGACATGGGGACTCTATGTTCCACACCTGCGATATACCCCTCATTGGTAAGGGCAGAACATACTTTATCTCACTGGACATCCATATCCCATCCCCTCACCCATCCTGGCTAATCTTGGTGAACTTCCCAAAAGCAAACGTCACACTCCTCCAAACCACAGTGGTATCCATCAGAGACCCTGGGTCAGTGGTAAGTATGGCTCAGACTGCTGAATCCGTTACATACACATTCTATGGACACCTAGTGGATCACATGGATCATTACATCCAAAATAACAACTGGACTCACTCCTCCAATGGCAGTGGACCTGTCTGGTAGACCCCAGCCATTAATACACTTTACAACAAATGGAGGAAGCTACTACATGATAGAGCACAATCCCAGACAGGGAAGGCATCTGTGATCTGTACTAGCGGACTGCTACAATTTGGGTATTTATGTCAGGCACGCTTCTAACGGACAATTGCACCAGACACGTCGGACACTCACAAGGCCTTCTTCAGTTGATTCAAGTACCTGGCTGGACACTCACTGATATGCTGTGTGTTACTGCATACTGACTAAACATACCCTGAACCCACTGACATTGCCATCATCCTGGCAAACAGGTTCAGTGCAGATGTGTCCCCCCCATCCCCCCTAAGGTGGTACTGTCCATACCAACAGAGTGTAACCTCAAACACATCACGAGTAAACAGGTGAGTACTCCCCTCCCCACAGTAGACAACACAGCATCAATGGGACCAGACGGTGTCCCGGCCTGTGTCGTACACAGCCTTAATGACAGACGTAACACTCACATTACGTCACTGTTCGATATAAGAGTTACTGCAGGATATGTACCCACGGAATGGCGTACAGCAAAAGTGGTCCCGCTCCACTGAATACTGCCACAACAGACCACAGACAATATCAGCCTAAAAGGCTAACTTGCCTGTTCTGCAAAGCTATGGAGTGTATTGTAATGGGACTCATGCATATAGACATGGAAAACCTACAGACACTGGGTCATACACATTACATCATTGTTGTGGGCAGATCTTGCCTGTTGGACCTGTTCATATTCTTTCAACAGTTACCAGGTACATCAGTGTTGGGATGGTTGTCCACCCAGCCTGCCTGGACCTTGCACAATCCTTCAACACAATACACCACTTGGCCATTATGCATAGGCTCACCAGCATTAATATTGACACATATCTGAAACGATGGATTGCTACCTGGAGCACGGATAGCAACCACATGCACAGTGTTGCAGGTGCCATGTCTGACTATACACCAGTTACACCTGGCATCCCACAAGGCTCAGTCCTGGGACCTCTCTTGTTCAGTATATATTTGTGTGATGTGCAGGCTATCACAGGAGGGATATGGCTGCCCATGTTCACAGATGACTGCAAACTGGGTGCCATAATCAGCTCTCTTGCTGGCACATGCGTACTCATACAGGGTCTCACAGAGATAGGTTGACTGGTGCCTGAGCCATGGCCCACGGTTACATGCCATTAGTTGCATAGTCATCCCCTTTGAGGATGACAAGATGCCCACACATTACCACATAGGTTGTAATCCATTACGTACAGTAGTAGTTGTTCAGGTTTGGGGGCACAACCTGTTCGTACTCTCGCCTTTGACAATCCTATTGCCATAGCGGTTAGACAGTACATCTACATAGCCCACCATATCCCACATGGTTTCACATGTTGATCACGTGTGGTCATTGTGCCCCTATACTCTTTACGACCATGCTTGGTTACTATGCCACCTTTGGGATGTACCTTACCTGACACCTGCAGCAACTGTAATGGCCACAAATGTTACTCTTCGAGCAGATGTAGGGACTCACACAGATGCCCTGCACAGTTCCATTACAGTAACTCCAGCTCTACTCAGTCACTTACCACCTACACGGATGTGTTGTGTGCCTGTAGTTGAAGGCAATATCTGCCCCAGGCTTACTGGACATGCTCCACCTCAGGATATCCGACTCCCTTGCTGCTACACACTCCAGGGGCATATACCTCAGCACTGATGTTAAAAGGACATGCTGGGGGGACATATTATTATCAGAAAGCCTCCACTCACTCCGGAGTGTAGTCTTGGTTTTGCATAGGCACAGCCACCCACTGACCCCCTACAGGTGACATCTTGACAAGTGGATGGGTGGTCGAATGTTTACCCATGGGATATCTTCTGGGTCCCTGCTAGACAGAGGCACAATACACCAAACGTAAATGGGCTATCTTGTGTGACCTACTATTATCAGGCACAGTGCTCTGATTTGACCGGGATGCAGTAGCCAAACACACTCTGGCTATGCTTGTACATGCCCTAGGGCAGATAGCCTAGTATAAACCTCTGAACCTATGATAATTTTCATGATGCACAATGTTTATTGCTGATACTGTTTGCAGGTTTTCATCATCTTTGCTTTCACAGTTTATATGAACTGCTTAGGTATCTGCAGAACATATTTGCTTATGGCAGGGTTCCACTATATTATATACATGTCTGTTGTCATATAAGCGTGTGCACAGGGCAGACTGCTGTGTAGTGAGAGGTTCCTGGGTTAACACATGCAACTGCCTGCTATGTGTGGCCCAATGCTTTACTCCAACATGGCCTAAGTGTGTGAGCATGCCCATTTCAGACTCTCAGTGTTCTGTTGCCTGACATTTGTCTCGTGTATTCAAGTGTGTGAGCATGCCCAGTGTGACCTTTCAGTATGTTGCTGTCTGAGGTCCACTACACTTGTTGATGTATGTCTACATGTCCATTATTAACATTTGTACTGTGTGTGTTGAAAGTCAGGTTCTATTCTTACTGCAGGACTCACCTTTGTGTCATAACTCGACAGGGATTATGTTGTACCTGCAGGGTTTCAGTGAAATACTTTGCATATACTTATCAACATTTCTTCATACAGGCTAACCACTGCACTACTGTCATGGTTTAGTTGTTCAATACTATGACTATAGTGCACAGTATCCTTGGTCCAAGGCCCATTGCTGCTTATATTTTCATACTGAGCAGACCAGACTGCTTCGGGGCCAGTAGAGCAAATATGAGCATGTTGGCTTTTGTTCAGCTATGCCCTACCTAGACCCAGCTTGTACAACATTGCTCAATATTAACCATCATTGCTGGACATTGGCCAATATTACTCTACATTGACCACATTTGTAGTTGTCGGTGTGTGCGATTTTGTTTACATTGACTTCATGATGGTAAATGCTGTTTAGCACTGCTTTATATTGCTTAACACATGGCAATCATACCTCAGGTGTTGATGCACGGCTGCCTAAGTCAGATGCACATACTACACTCCCTATACATGTTTGAAAGCAGGTAGTGTCAATGTAGGCATCCATTTTTCTATATGTGCAGGTCAGAGAGAGGTATCATTTCCTGAGTTCCTACTGAACCAGTGTATGTGCTATGTGCTGCCTCTTTGCCAAGGCCAAAGCATACTGGGCACGCCTCCTTCTGCCTACTGGGGCAGGCTCAGGTTGTTCCTCCTCTGAGTCACGCTCTGCCTGTGATGGCCTTGGCAATGGTGGGGGGCTGTTTGGCCCAGGCCTATGCTGGTCCTGCTGCAGCTGTTTTTGCAGGATCATTCATATTATGTAGCATAGCACATACCATGACAATTTGGGTACATGTAGTTGGTGAGTACGGTAAGGCTCCACCAGATGTATCCAGGCACCGGAACCGTGACTTGAGCAGTCCAAACACACGCTTGATTACATTTCGTGTTTGTGAGTGTGCCTCATTACGGCGTTCCTGTTCAGGTGTGTGTGCGTTTCTGATGGGTGTCATCAGCCACAACTCCAGTGCATAGCCAGCATCCCCCACTAGGTGACTATGTGGGATGTCCCCACTGGCAAATGTCTGGTACAGCTGCATCAGATGCCAGATATGGGAATCATGGTAGCTTCCAGGGCAGCCAGCACACACATTCAGTATTATGCCCTGGGCATCGCACATGACCTGGCAGTTGATGGAGGGGAAGCCCTTGCGGTTGAAGTAGACCCTACCCCGCTCACCGGTTGGTGCTTTCATGCATATGTGCATGCAGTCTATTGCACCCACTACCTCAGGGTGTTCCGCTATTTGCTGGAAGAGATGCATATTTCTGGCCAATACCTCACGGGAATTGGGGAAATATACATGATCACTGACATGTGCTGACATGGCATCCAGGAACTGGTGCAGTACCCTGGATGCTGATGCCTGTGATATCCCCATCATATCACCAGTTGGTCTCTGGAAGGTACCTGTTGCTAATATTCTTAGGCCAACACATATCTTGATTTCCACTGGGATGGGTTCCCCTCTGTTGGTTCTGTGTGTGAGACATGGCCTGCACAGCTCAACAATTTGCTGCAAGAGGTCTCTGTCCACTCTATAGCACTCCACTATCTCCAGCTCATGTAGCCCCTGGTAGGTAACCCTGGGTCTGTACACTCTTCTCCGTCTCCTCACTGTGGGTTGTCCAGCAGCATTTGCATTATCACCACCCTCAGCATGTTGCATATGTCGCCTTATAACAGCAATGGCAGCCCCTAACATTTTTTGTCTCAGTGAAGCCTTTTCAGTTTTCACTTCTATTAGCTTACTGCAGTGTTGCAGTGTCTCTTGAGAGAAACATAATGGACTGTTGTTTGCAGACTTTTAAGTGCTGGGCTGGGCTGGGCTGGGCTTGTGTTCTGCCTGGGTAATTGCCTGATTCTGATTGTTTTCACCTGATAGCTCTGCTAGTACTCCCTGGTAACTTCCACTATTTGGTGTGCTTCCTTTTTCCTTACTGTTTCCTCCTGGGGGTAGCGCCGCGCACGCAAGCGCAAACACGCACACAGCAGCTAACCTGCATGCACACATGCTTACACGGTCTAAAGCTTGCTTATTGTTCTTAAAACGCTCGCACACCGGCGCAAATGCGCTTACAACTGTTTACACAACCTTACATATGCTTACTCAAGCATACACACGTGCACACACGCTTACACACGGGCACACTGTCTTACTCGGGTTTACTGGCGTGCACACACGTGCATGCACGCTCAGCAAGAAACTTTGGTGTTATCCACGGCATACACCTTCGATTTCTTGACTTTACCTGGCCTACCTGTTGACACACCTCTTTCACTTTTATGTAAATGTAAGCTGACACATGTCACTCTGCTCCAATGAGCTTCACTCCTTTCATACATACCCCCCTCGTGATGTCACCTATCTTCTACTCTGTTACTCTGTGCTCATTTGCTATGTAAACTTGCGATTCACTATCCTAACTCTCATTTGCATAGGATTGCCTACTAATGCTTAGTTACATCTCTTAGACTGAGCTTCCCCCCTTAGCAACCTCTACTCAGTGGTCATGTTGTCTTCAGCCTGCCATTCCCTTGCATTGTAAATTCATTTTAGCTACAAAATCCACATTTGTGGATCTTAATTATTAATTTTCTGCTTTTTAGGGTGCAACGCATTTGCGCAGCGCTGCGCTACGGTTAAACCCCGGTGATCGGGATAAAAAAAAGTTATTTTATTTTTAATTTGCATCATTTCCCATTGCCAATGGCCATATTTTTGGCCATTGGCATGCTTCCTTCTGTGAATGCATGCTTTTTTTCCAGCTGACACGGCTCCGTTTTGCTGTTTGCAGAACCATACTCAGTTACAGAGTTATGAGTACATTTCTGCAAATAACACTACTCCTACTCGGACAGGTTCGGGTTTCCTGGATCGCAAATTTACCTCATTTGCATGCCTTTCGACTGCAATTGAGGTAATTTGCATATCCCAGCCCTGTCCGTGTAGGACTAGTTTGGAGAGCTCAGTTGCACGTCCCTACCGGCTGTTCCTGGATCGCTCGGCGGACATGTTGGCTGCATGGAGTCTTACTCTACTCTAAGACTCCATGCAAGCCTTCGTGAATCCGGCCCTCAGCTTCTGCAACTTTAATTTTCAAAATGTTTAATTATCAGGCTCATATGTTAAATATTCTGACTAATTGCGAAAGTATGAGGAATATTCTGTCTGCAGTTTTTTCTTGTGAGGAAAAATCTGCATTAAATAATTTAGTTTCTTCCACTGTGTGATGCACAGCTTGTTGTTTGCAGTGTATGTATGATTCAGTTGATAGTTCATCCAGTGGTATAGCCACCATACCTCTCAAGTGTTTAGATTTTTGCAGAATGTGTAAATGTTTGCCTCATTTTTTTAGTCTGTTACTCATAAAATCTTTAGTTTTTTTTTTTTTTTTTTTTTTGCTAAATCAGTGAGGATTGAGTTCACAAAATAATGACAAGAATTTGAGTTTCAGAATTCATATATTCATATCCTCCAGAAATTGCATGGTAACACAATACTTTTTTTTATTCTAGCAACTTTTAAGTTTATAAAAGCAATATTTAAAATTTGTCCCTACTTTGTTGGCATTGTCTGCCCAATATTTTTGACTTTGTCCAGATTTTTTTGTGCTAAGAGATTAGGAGCTATGATGGCCACTGGGACTGTTTTGAGAAGATTTGTCTGGCTACATTCTCAAAACTTCCCAGATAACGTGAACAATGAGATTTTAAATTCTTCTTTAGATAGAGATTTAGTGTCTGCCTGCTCTCCTGCAGAGGGTATCAAAAAGTGTGTTGAAAAGGGTAAGCTGATACAGATATGCTCTATGATTTTTAAGCCTTCCTTTTCCAAATGTTCTAAGGATTCTAAACTCTCATTCAATTTTAGCAAAAAACAAAATAAACAGTCATAATAAAATGCAGGTAAACAGACATTTAAGAAGAAATGGCAAGTGTATATGTGTGTGTGTGTGTGTGTGTGTGTGTGTGTGTGTGTGTGTGTGTGTGTGTGTGTGTGTGTGTGTGTGTGTGTGTGTGTGTGTGTGTGGGTGGGGGGGTGGGGGGGTAAGGACAGTCCAGCAAGTCATAATGAGTATTTTTAGAGACCTTGTCCACTCCCACCCTGGCAGTCCCTTTTCCTTTCAGAAAGTCTGTATCTCCACTTTTCTCTTTGGCAAAACATAGTTTCTGGCAAATGTGTTCTGAAGATCATTCATCAAGGTTACAGATGGCAGTGGAAGGAAATTTTCACTTTTCTTGGATAATCTTCATCCATCAGAATAGACTATTTTATTTCTCCCTGTCCTTCAACATATGTTATCACAGGGAGTGATAGAACCAGTTCCTCTTCTCAGTTTTGTTTCCCAGTGAAGTTCCAGTTTGTTTAAGGGAAAGTGTTTTATTCATGGATGTTTTTAGTACCAAAGAACAAAAATGCTTGGAGACCATTTCTGGATCTTTCTTTCCTAAAACTGTTTGTGATAGTGGCCAAGTTCGAAATGATGTCACTTAACAACCTGTTACTTCTTCCTAATTCAGACTTCCTAGTAACACTACATTTAAAAATATGCTTATCATCACATCCATATTCATCAATAGTTTAAGTGTTTCCTAAGGTTTTGTGTGTCTGGATCACAGTATCTGTTCTCACCCTTATATTTTTACCTATCCACTGCACTAAGAGTGTTCACAAAGCTCTAGTTATAGTTTATGGCAGGCTAAAGGGAATCCACATTTTTCCATATTCCAATGACTTTTTTATCTTTGTAGAGTCGTTTTCAAAGTGTCAGCAAACTTTCACTTGGGTGAGAGGTTTCTCACACAAGCTGGGATTCTGAGACAACATTCAAAAGTCTTTTGGGACTCCTTCAAACATGATTGTGTTCCTAAGGTGCCCACAGGAATAAACAGATATACATCTAGATCTATTTCTAAGGTTTTCCATTCAGGCTTCAGTCACTGCAAAGGAATACCACAGGATTTTGTATCTCACAGTATTTAAAGATTTCTTGACACCCCTGGCAATGTTCCACATGAGAAAGATACAGAGATACCTGAGGTCTCCTTATTTTTAGCACAAACATCCTTTGCCATTTCAAATCTTAGAATGAGCTTTCTAAGAAGAGAAGTCACCTAACCAAGGTCTAGCCTTCTCTGTCCCTGCTCCAAAGCAGACAGTCACAAAAGAAACCTGGTGACTTTGCTTGGGAAGCAGTTTCTGGAGGGATACAAGTACAAGGGTTATGGGACAAAAGTGGGCACATAAATATAAAAAAGATGCTTGCCATGATCAAGGCAATCTACTCACTCTGTAATCTTGGGTACCCTGGACCCCTTTAACTTGCTGCAGACAATACCATGTAATACATTAACAAGCAAGGGGTAACCAGGTAGTTCCCCCTTTGCAGACTTGCCATGTTAGCTTGGAAGATGGCTTCACAGGACAGTCTCACAGACATTTGACTTTGATTAACACTGTTGATAATATATTACCTTTATCTACATTGTATAATTTTCTTCCAATTTATATTTTATTCTGTATTATTTTCTCTTATTGCATCTTTCTCATTCTCTGTAATATTTGTAAAATGTTTTTCTCTGTCATTTTAAACCTGGAGCTTTTCTCCCCTGGCCTCTACTGAAAATGAGCTTTCACTAGCCCAGTGGACTTTCCCAGTAATCAAATGCCAATACATAAATAAATAAATAAATAAATAAATAAATAAATAAATAAATAAAATAAATAAATAAATACAATTTGGAATTCCATCAGAGCAAAATTTTGTAACAGACATGTTGAGCAGTACAAGGGCAGACCCTCATGAATAGAACTAGATCAGAAATTACTCCAAGATTTGATCCATCTGTGGGTAGTACTTTGGGTAGACCTATTTGTCTTCTCCCTGAACAATCAGCTGGAAAGTTTCTGCTCCAGGACTCCATGTAATAATGGCCTTAAAGACATATTCCTTTCCCTTTCCTTGGACAGCAGTGTTCCTGTATGCTTTTCAACCATTT
Source organism: Protopterus annectens (assembly GCF_019279795.1). Lineage (NCBI taxonomy): Eukaryota > Metazoa > Chordata > Ceratodontiformes > Protopteridae > Protopterus > Protopterus annectens. The sequence goes on from NC_056728.1 coordinate 1,998,222,849, forward strand.
CCACTGATGAAGGGTACTTTTGAAGATTCAGAAGAAGTCCCCAAAGATCATCTTGGTGAATCCCTTCTGCCCCAGGCAGCAGTGGTGCTCCCTTCTTTTGGAAATGGTCAGGGATGACTATCATAAGTTTCCTCATAGAATGGATCTACTCAAACATGATCAGAGGTGTTTGATGCACTCTGATGCCAATCAAATTCAACTAACTGCCTGGATGATAGGGTCTTAATTCGCTTTAAGTATCAGTTTACTGATGTTGGGCAATAGGTACTAACTGAGACAAGAAAGGCTGGTGCAAGAAAATATATATTAGTAAATGGGAAATGTTTTCTAGCTGGTGCCAGCAACATAACCAGCACCAATTCAGGGCTAGCTGTTCTCTGGTTTTACAATATTTGCTTGAGTTACTATCTTATGGTCTTCCTTAGTCTTTCATCAAGGTTCATTTAAATGCCAGTTAAGCATGTCTACCAATAGATTCTCCTCTTTCAATGCATTCTCATGTCAAAATGTTATGGGGTTTTGGATAAGAAGCCTCCAAGAAAACTGGTGGTCCTATCCTTGGGTTCTTATTTTTTTGTTACAGAAGCTAACAAGCTAATCTGGCTTATTTAAGGTTCTTAACATAGAAAATTGTTTTACTGTTTGCTGTGATCTCTGCAAGAAGAGTATCTGCATTGCAAGCCCTTATGCCAAATCAACTCTATCTAATTTTCCACAGGGATAGGGTTTCTTGAGAATTAATGCTTTATTTATGCCTAAAATAGTATCCTGTTTTACTTTAAGCAAAATTATCCACCTCTCCATTTTCTCTCCTTAACCTAAAAATTAGCAAGAAAGGATACTCCATACCTAGGATATCCACAGACAACTCATGTACCATCTTGACAGAACTGAATTTTTCAGATCTTTGGATCTGTTCATGTCTTGTGAAGGTAAGAAGAAGGGACAACTCGTGTGAAAATAGTTTCCAAAAGGTTGCTCGGGCCATTTTTATATTCACAACAACAAAACTATTCCAGGCAGGGTCATGGACCACTCCTTCAGGGCTTTGCTTTCATCTACGTTTTTTTGTAGAGGGTTTGACTCAGCACCACCAAAGCAGACACCCAAACAACTACCACCTCACGACCCAACACATGCAACACATAGACCACACAGAGTGTCCAAAACAGTCAGCCCTTAAAAACAAACAAAATAAAGACACACTTGTCATTTGGTGATTTGATGTGTCAGACACACTGATGTCCCCGCTCACCAGACAGAGTACCTGAGGTCACAGTAACATAACGCTGCCTGCGCTCTCTCGCCAGACATAGCATAGCCTCTCAGGTCTCTCAACAGCAGGTACCGTATGACCATTTCATTCAGTCGCTGTCATGAAACAGTGAGCATCTACCTCGACTCCTACATTGGACTACATGAAAAGGGAGCTCTCTGAGCATTATGATACCAGGTCACCTAGATGTGAAAAGGACCCTGAGACAAGTCCCTAGAATGATGCCACAATACAGTGATAAGATGATCAGCACAATAATGCTTTAAAATTCTGGTGCCTTTCATGTTGTCATTCAAAAAGGGTCCAATGTCTGTCTGCTACCACACTGTACATGACCAGAAGCCACACTGGTATTGGCAGGGGCGGCTACACCCCGTCAGTGCCACCCCAGGCTGCCGCTCAGCTCTTACTGCCACCCCCCTTAGTGCCCAAATTTTTACCAAAAGGAAAAAAACTACTACCACAAAAAAAAGATGCAAAAAACTAAGGCCGATGGTAATCCTGCTCAATGCCAGAGTCTCAAACAGAAACACTACGAGCACTCAGGGAGAGCATGTTGTCAACAAACATGATGTCTGTGTGCATGCTCCGCCCCACCTGGTTCAAGCATCTAAGAAGGCCCAGCACTAACTCATTTCATGCCCTTATCCCAAACTGACAACACATAGAAGATGGGGAAGAAAGGAGAGTGTCCATACCTGCACACGACACCCATGGTGTGCAGGTTGGTGCACTTAGCATCCATCAGGGAGACCATCTCAATGCACCAAACCTGCTCTCAGGCTCAGCTCTGCAATTTGTAGCATAAATCAGGCCGCCAAACACCAACTCGAGGGCCCTCACATAGCCTACTAATATCATTAAAGACCACAATGTATCTCCAACTCACTTCTAAAGAGGTGACTTTCATAAACTCAACTAGACTGGGACAAACTCAAGCGACCTTGAAAGACATAAACTCAAACATACTGGAACAACTAGTCACCATCCCCACAACCACATCAACACAGGAAATCCATCTTGATCTCATCATCCGCTAACAATGGATCAAAATGTTCAACAGATCAATACCCTCATCTGAAGATCAAGATCATCAACCCCCACCTCATCCGGGTCCTCCCCCACCAAAAAACCTCAAAAAAAAAACACAAGTGAAAAACTAAAAAAAGCCGTTTTCAAACTTCAAACTCAGTGTGGTCTTCCTTTAAAGGCCCCTAAAGCCAGTGGTAACATTCTAATCACACCTGGGAATCACTTAAAAATGCCCTACCAGTCACCAACTAAGCACTTGGTCTGGGCAAGGCCAAACAAAAGCTCTCAACTCTCTACAGGCGGAAGAAGCGTCCAAACAAGGGGAAACCCATAAAACAAGAGCTAAACAAAAGGCCTACTACAAAAAGATGAAAAGCATCATAAAAAGTAAAAAGCACCTTTTTTCATTAGAAAAAAAAAAAACTAAGCTCTCATAAAAAAATCCAAGGCTTCTATGAGATCAAAAACCCAGGGACTCTCTGAGAATCATAAGGCCAGGTTTGTATGTTAGCTCACTAGGAATTCAACCCCCTACACAAGATCAGATTAGTTCAAAATGATGTGAAAATTACTGTGACCTCACACACAAAAGGGGAGACATATGACATTCCCAGTGCAAACTCCCTCCCCCCCCAAGGGTATACTATTCCAGAGGGATTGCTTAGCCCCCCAAAACAACCAACACCAGGTGAACTGCCCCACTGTCTCCGCTAAGGCCAAACCCATGGGACAGGAATTAAACCCCGACTACCGACTGTGTGTTTCAACGAGCCTCAGAACCCACACCCATCATCTGCGAGCAGAATCTTAGCCACACTCAGGCCTCAGTTACCCGGCCTCCACTCCACAGAGCCTGAGTCCCACCCTTCCAATTACAAGCCCTCTTACCACTTATGGAGCCACACGCCCATCCTCTTGGAAACCCCCAATCTGCCAATAGGGAACTTGATCATAATGGAACTCATAAATAGGAAGACAGGAACTTGCCAGACTTGTCTGACTTTTGATTGGCATTCGAAGGCCTCCTGCCTCTGGTTGATGAGGGACGCAGATCCTGCCTTCGCAAGGCCATTTGACTTTTTAAGGCACAGCATACAGCCCACACTCACGACCTGGCCAAAGGCCTCCCATACATCTCAAGAAAAGGTATCATCACTTCTGTGGGAAAGAACTGGCTCAAACCCATACATCCACAAGTCAGGTTGCAAAGCCTGCTCACAAGAGAACCCACAGGGTCAGTCAGACTGGAGCCATGCTCAACTCTGGTCAGAGTACAAGTCAGTCAGACTCCACAGATGGCCAGTAAACACTCCACTAGCTGCAAACATCTGAGGGTGGTGAAAACACATCTCTGGGCCATAGTTTCAAACAGGCTGACAAAAGTTATATCGACAAAGCAAACAGATGGCCTGGAAGTTACACATATGATATATGGCACCTCCAGAAGGGCCTCACATCATGGAAAACTGGTGCAGAAATGGGCCTGACCCCTTGAAAAAATGAATATAGGTACCATAGCGGAAAACAACCAGGTTCCCAAGCTAAAATATAGGTACCCTCAAGCTGAGCACAGAGTTAGTCATCAGGGATCTGGGGACCCAGGTTGACAGTAGCCTGGTTAGGAGCACCTTCGTCGTTAACAATATTCTCATCACTTCTAAGGAGTGACTCTGTACTCATCACTCATTACACCTATGATTGAGTACAACTACTGCTCACTCCCTACACCAAACAAAAATATGTCTTATGCTGCCGACTGAAGAACTCTCCAGCTATATTCAGTCTCATACCGCTTCACTCAGGGTGACCTATGCCTGACATATAAGCCATGTCAAACCCAGATTGAATGATGAATATGCACCACAAAAAATCTTAGATCCTCAGAACCACAAGGCGGAGAGACTTAAGACTTGACGGTTTATAAATAATACATGCTGGAGGAGGAGATTCATCAGAGAGAGACTTGCTGTAGAACAAAATCCTGATACATGTGAGGCAGAGCAGGCTCTGGAGGCAGACAAGAGGAATCTCTTGTTCAAGATGGGAGATTGACCAATTACCCCAGGGATTACTTCAGTGTCACTGCACACTGGAGCACAGCAAAATGATAGGCATAGTTTTTATTCAACTAAAGGTAGGGTTTAAGCCACACCAAAATAGGGGCTAGCTTACCCTTGCGCTTGGGGCTGTAGCCTAGTATGAACCTATGAACCTATGAACCTATGAACCTATGAACCTAAAAGTATACTAGATACAGCAGTCCTCTATAAGTACATTTATAAAACAGTACAAGCATTATTCCTTCTCTATGTCTAGATCAGGTGTTTCTAGGACCATTCTCCAGGGGCTTCTGGACCCTTCCCCTTTCATCTCCCAAATATAGTTAGCTAGGTTAATTTACTCATATAGTTAGGGCTAGTGCAGCAGTGATCAAAATGAAGAATACAGTGCAGTCATGTAAGTTGAAAGCAGGATAACAGTAGATGATCAAATGGCCACTGCTACAGTAGCCACTGCCTCCATCCATCTTGTGTTTTTGATTTATTGTTTATGTTTCAGTGTGAGTACTTAGTTGCTGTTGTCACTAGCATTGCCCTTTCAAGGATTAACTTCCATTTACATGAAAATTCTGAGAGGCTTGGTGCCAATACCTGTCTTTTAGTCAGTTCAGCTTAAGCAGCTTGACAGCTTGGGTGTGTGTAAGGTACCCTGAAGCTTTGGAAGCTGAACATCTGTTAAATCCTTGGCAGGATATAATCCATATAGCTAATTTCCCCATCCCACCCACTGTGAGCAAGCAACACCAGAGCACCAAAACCACCCTGCATTATCCCATCAGCAAAACATTCTATCCATTATGCTGAGGTAATAAATAAATCCTTGCTTAAGCCTCCTAAGCCTGTTAGACATCCTACAATCTTACTTCAACCATATAGCACAAATACTAACACAACATCCACATCAGCACCTGCATGTGCTGTTATTGAGAGTCACCTGTGCTGCAGGTCTTTAACTTTAAGATGTCATATGCCTGCCGCACATCCCTGCAATATCTTAGTTACTGTATCTCTACATCATAGAATGGAGTTACGATAAAGAGATACACTATATACTAGACCAGCTAAGGATTTGATGACCTCTATGAAACAAGAATTAGGGATGTCATAAGGGCACTTATGTCCTTGCACCACCTTAAACACAGTTACAACCTTGTAGTTGCCCATGTGGTGGGTAAATGATCTTGGGCATCCCTCTCTCAGGGAGATGCAGAATGACATTGTTGAGCTCTTTGCTCTTGTCTTCAAAGAGGGCAAAGCCCTGGTACTGGGCAGCATTCTATCATTACCAAAAATGATGCTTAAATTCAAGGATAAAATAATTGGTTTCTGTACTTGATTAGTAAATTGGTGTCATTCTTGATGAACCAGTTTGTGTTTACACGGTATAAAAAGAACAATAAACCAAAATGGTTTGACAGCGAGTATCTTTCACTTTTTTGTTTTTGCCTGCTGCCAAAAATATTACTAGCCTTATAATGCCTTGTTTAAGCAGTTTGCTTGTTGGACCTCCCAACATAGTTAACTCCAATCTGGGTAACATCAAGGTTGCACTGTTGAATGTCAGAAGTCTTAGCAGAAAACTATTTGTGTTTGAAGCCTTATTTAATATCAAAGGCATCAGCTTTTGTGTAACAAATGAAACCTGGTTCCATTGTAAGGACAGCATTTCCTATATTCCAGGCTACAAAAGCTAGCATACATTCAGATCCACTGGCATCTGAGGGAATATCTGTATTTTTGTACATTGTTTTTCACTAGATTTCACATGATAAAAATTAACTGATTGAAGTCCTAACTGCAGTCAAAAAATTAATTATCACATTATAGTCAGTTATAGATTCCCATCTGTGTCCCCTCATAGCATGCAGGATAACATAACTGGTTAGAAAATTTAGTAGTCAAATCATACGCATTTCTGATAGGTGATTTCAACTATCCACTCAGAAACTAGCAAAGTACCCCCACACACACAAGAGGTGTAAATCTTCTTGGTATTGTTCTCACAATTCTCACGACTGCACTATTCACTTTGTTCATCCTCTAGTTAAATCTGACCATATCATTCTGATCTTTTCTGAGAAAAACTGGGTTAGCCCTTAATAACTTGTCCATTTTCACAGATTACTCCAAGACCAGTTATCTATTATTATTTTTATTTTATTCACAATCACAAATCTTGTAACTGAGACTAATGCTTATGTATCTGAATTTTAATCCTTCTTGGATAGATACATTGATACATCCAAACTAGTCCAGAGAAACATAATGTCAAGTTTAGAGCTACACCCATATGGTGGAACTACCTCATTGGCAAACTATAATAAAAAGAAAAAGCTTGTGGCTATCATTAAAGGCTCAGTTCATCATCACGAAAGGGATATAAAACTGGTAAGTAAGCCTCTCAAATTTACCATTGTGAAATGCAAGGTCATCTATGAACTTAAAATTGCATCTAATTCAAAAGATAAACATAAGGCCTTCTTTGGCTAAATTAAGAAGCTTAGAAGTAAGATGCAATTTCTGTACTGAACTTATCTCTACTGCTATCTGCTTCACTGAACCCAAGGGCATTGCTAATATTCTTGCAGACAAATTGTCTTCCAACTTCACTCCATTCAATATCCTACCACCCTCACATTCCTCCTTACTCTCCCACTGCTGATATCAATTTGGAACAAGTCCTTTAAGCACTTTCTAAAATTAAAAACACTACATCCATGGGTCCTACCAATATCCCTGGATGCCTCATGAGACATTTAACATCCTAGTTAGCAAACTTTCTCCATTTCAACCTGAGTCTCTCTGCTAATTATGTCTCCAAGGATTGGAAAATGGCAGTTATGGTGACCTAGCATAGAGGTGGTCTTTCTACTGACAGTGGGAATTACAGGCCTGTTAGTCATACTAGTATTAATTACAAGGCTTTAGAACATACTATAGATGAACTAATGAACAATGATATAGGTGACCTTATATCCCTGGATACCCATAAATCCAGCTCTATAAAAGGCAGAGCATACCTGCTCAACTTGGCTGAGTTCTTTGAATGGGTTAAGGCCAATGATAAGGGGCATACAATTCACATTGCATATCTAGACCTTGTCAAGGCCTCAGACACTATTCCCATTCTAGGATTATTGATAAACTCTCTCAATTCAACATTAATCCTTACATAGGTGACTGGACTGACAACTGGCTGTATGACAAAATATTTACTCTAGACAGAAGAATATCACCACTGGTGTACTGCAAGGATCTGTTCTGTGTCACCTCCTCTTTATTATATACCTCAATGACATAAAATCTGATATCAAGGAACTGTGGCTAACCAGATTTCCTGGTGATTTCAAACTGGGGGCAGTTAGCAAATCCCCTTCTGATACTCAGATTCTGTAGCAAGAGTTGTACAAAACAACTGCTTGGTGTGTTCATTATAGGATTATTCTCAACACAAAGAAACACAACATAGTTTATTTTGGTAAATATTGCATCACTATTGCTTACCGTGTAGATAACACTCCAATTACATTTGACACAGTCATCATGTACTTGGGTACATATGTTAACGATAGAGTCTCCATTTACCACCAAATCTTTGCTGTGGTTAGAAAATCATATTACTGTGCACGGCATATCCTTCATGGTATCTCCTCAAGGTCCAAAGAAGTTATAGTTCCATTTTATTCATCTCTCTTTAGGACTATCTTCGAATATAATGCACCCTTTGGCAGATACTTCTCCAAGCACTTAAACCAACTTGAACCACCTCAATGTTAACTGACCAAAAAGATCTCAGGTCTCAGTACCCATAACTTCACTAATAGATAGAAAGTTCTGCCCTTCTACTTAATGTCCTACAGACTCCTAAGGGGTGATATCTGATTACCTTTTCATGTTATGAGTGACCCAGCATTCTGTGAACTCAATCACCTAAACAGAACTACTGGTAAAGCAAGTACCTGTTCTAGAGAGCTATGTCTACACTATCACATCAACAACACAGGATGTAATGACAGACAGCTAACCCAACATATCCTTCATTTATTGAATAGGTGACCTCTTCTATCAAGCAGAGTACTTCTCTAGCAATCTTTAAAGCCAGTCCGGGTGACTGGATGGACGATTACAAATTTTTGCCAGGAATATGTGGAGAAAGTCTACCCAATGTGGGGCACTGTTTGTTTCTGTTCAGTACTGGGTGATGGGGTTAAGCTTTTTCATTATATCCTTTGGCAGTAAACTTGGAGCAAAAAATTATGAACTTATTAACCTAAATGTCCTGCTATGGTGCAGCATTTAAACTACACAAAAACTAAATGAGCTATGTAGACTGGCTAGAAATAGAAATAATCATTACAGCTATGGTTTCTTTGCATTTGTCAAAGTGGCAACAAAAGGCGACATAAAAATGGGACAAGAATAGGAATCTGTGCTCAAATCCAGAAAGGAACAATATGGGTAATATAGACTCTTTTAACAAGAGGCCATTGTAACCTGGGAGGGATGCTCTTACTGGCCGATAGTTTTCACCATATAACTGTCCTTTGAACTCAGCTAGATAAGCTGGAATTGATGGGAAATTATTCATGACAACACTGGCAAACATATTGGTATCTTCCATTATGTCTGGGTATGATGTGCTCTCCTTCTCATATTCAGTTACTCTTGCATGATAAAATGTATCTTCTGCTGGCAAAGTCTTGCCTAGAACATAACTAGCAGTTTATGCACATCTCCTGCCATGAGATAGAATTCTTGGCTCTTGGTTTAAATTCATCTATAGCTTGGCTGCCTACAAACTCAGCAGATGTTTGTGATTAGCCTTTAGTTGAAAATGTCAGCCAATAAAGAAAATTCTGAACATTCCATATGCCCAGTGAGGTACAAAGCCACTTTTTATCAGTCTTTAAATCTCACTGCTTTATATGAGAAAAGGACAGGGTACATATGCAACAGTGTCCTTCTTTCTGAAGGAGAGAAGCTTCCAGCCCATATTAGTGTGCAACTGCAGAAAATTTCACTTTGTTGTTTGTATTATACAATGTCAGCAACTGAAAAAAAATTCAGTTTTAGCTGATTGACCACTTTCTGCTGGGTACTGTCACAGCACCACTGGATCTTGCTACACAGCAGGTCACCATCTGACTTGTTATTTTTGGCCAAACATGAATACATTTCCTAGGGGATTAGATATTCCAGGGGAGCTCTGTACTTCAGCAGTAATGAAGTGGTCATTTATTTTCAAGACTGCATTGTTTTTCTCTTGGTTATATTTCACCATGAATGGAGTTAGGATGCACCCTGAACATCTTGCTGCACTTTCCTTTGGCTCACATTTCTCCTTTTTCAATGTGATACCTGCATTCTGAACTGTTTAACAGTAAGTAGTCTGGCATTATACTCTGTGTACCCCCTTTATGTAGATGGCTTCCATATGACAAACTATTTGAGAATTCCATGTAAGATGACTGGCATATTCTTTATGGAAGTGTTTTGCAGGGGAGGTAGTCCCAAATGCTAGCCTGTTGAAAAAGTAATGAACAAGTGTAACAATAAAAGTGGTGAATTTGGCTGAATACTTTAACAGAAGAATTTGACAAAAGCCCATATTGACTTGCAAAATCTTGTGTTTCATTTAACATTCCAAGTGTTTGTTCCATAGATGACAGAATATAATTCTGTCTTCACAAGTGCATTAAGTCTGGTTAAGTCAGAGAAGATATGTACTGTCTGACTCCACTTTGGTACTTGCACCATGAATTACTACTAGTCTGTGGGATCCTCCCTATAGCTATGACTCTTAGGCTAAACATGTGGGAAAGCCACTGCTTTACTTTCTGCAGTAAGAATGTACCATCTCATGTAGGTGACGGGGTGAGTTATGTTTAACACGAGCCTTGATTTTAATTGCATATGCATGCTGAGCCATTCCTCCATTCCTAACCCAACATGCAATTTTGAGTATATATTTTATTGTTTTGTTGTCTATATGGTCCAGTCTGGATACAAGCTCATATTTGCTGTATGTTGTTGACCTCATAAAATTCTTCTTAAACTGTAAACTCATTTTCTGAACAGATGTCTTTTCACTCCTAGGATAGAAAGCACTAATCATCCAGGTCCAAGGAGCAGCTTTCTAGGTTTGTTAAGTAAACATGGACTGTTCTGACTTCCAGTGTCCTTGTAAGTTTAAATGTGGAATAACTGATAACTCAGCAGCTGCATCATTTTTGAATTTCACTTGTGACTGTGATAAGGAGCTCAACAGTCCGAAGTCCTTCCCCAGCATTTAGTGCTCCAAGAAACAAAACCTTACCATATGTTTCTACAATATGTACCAGCTTTGATGTTTTGCAGACATTCATAAAATGTCCTTTTGTAAGGTGGGGAAAACACAAGACATCTTAGGCTGAGCATTTACATTTCAAGTGACCTGACTTCCCAAAGTTTTGGCAAAACAGATGATATCAGCTGCCCAAAATATGTACCTTTCTTTTGCTTAATAAGCTTCAGCCTTTTTTGGCTTTAGCAGAAATTGCATCAGCCATTTCAACAGTTTTAGAATCAATAACATTATGTCTTACATCTGTCTGCTGTCTTTTGACTATTCCTAATCATACTTTTCAACCTTTCATCTTCAAAATCATGACAGAGGACTATCAAAAATTATAGCGGGGTGCCCAAAATCATAGTACTAAAAATTTGTCTATTTCAAAATTCATGCCCCTGAGGGCTTGGGACATGATGGTGCAAAATTGTTCTCATAATGGGTACATCCAATAAAATTAGGGCACTTTATTTGCTAACAGACACAAACCCGCATACCCGTATCATAAAATATATCCTTACTGGCCTGTAGCAAGTTCCACATACACACCTCCATACAGTACAAAATGAGCCAAGTCACTGCAACTACCCTTGCAATCAGTAACAAGTACAGATGTTTGGCATTATCCTTTTTTTACAGTACATGATAATGTACTTTTACAGTTATCAAGTTATGTCTCACTCAGCTCTGCTCATCACTGCTAAATAGAGTTTGATCAAGCAAGTAGATGAGAAAAGTTTCTGAGGCACAGAGAGAAATTCAAAAGAATTTAAAATAAAAAACAAACTGGTGTAAGAAGGATACACCTGCAAGAAAAACTGCAGATATAACATAAAATAAAATACATCCATGCTCCATTCTTTCAAACTGTGCACTAAAATGTTTGCTCATATGTTTCATTTATTTAATATTGCTCAGTGACTCTGTTCAGCTTAGAAAGTCTTTCATAACTTCCACAATTTTAGCATTGCTATCTCCATGACAGAAATGTGAATACTATGCAAATAGCACTCACAAATGTGATCAGAAGGGTTGGACAGCTCATACAGATGTCTAAATTCAAAATGTGATAAAATGTTAAAGCTCCATACACCCCCTGACTACTGATACATGGCAACTTTAGGATTTCTGTACCTCAGACCAGGGTGAATTCCCTGATGTTTTTACTGAAATAGCAGAAATATTACATTACTGGATGAACATTAAAGTGCCAACCAATAATGATGGTTACTTCTGCATGACACCCAGTAAGACCAGAATGAATGCAAACAATACCAGCTCTTCAATGGCCAACATCACTGGTAAAACTGGAGAAACACTAAAATAAGTAATAACTTGTGCACTAGTTAATCAAAACTCAGCAGTAAGAAATGGATAGGGAGAGGTCTGAAAGAAAAGCTAGGTTTGTGAGATGACAGTGAGTGTAAAAACTGGGCAAGACAATAAATACAAAGGGCCCTAAGTTTTGGAATGTTTCTGATAAGACAGGCTACATTACAAACAAACAATGGTGAGTTTTAGTAAGCATTCCCCATAATAATACCGATGACCATCAGCAAGATGAATAATGCAACAAGGCAGCAGAAGGAAAAAGGATGCTCCAGCAGGCAAAAGAAATGTAAAAATATAGTTATAAAACATATTGATTAGGTTCAGTCGAAAATGCAGTATACAGTTCTGGAGACCCCATCTGCCCAAGGAAACAAAAATTAGGGAAAGTTCAGAGAACAGCAACAAAGATGATGTGAGGAAGAAAACAAAATAGCATAAAACAGATTAAAGGAAGTCATTCTAAATTAAATCATAAGAATGATTAAAGGCAATTAATATTATTGGTCTATCTATGCATACATATAAATTTATATACATATATATATATATATATATATATATATATATATATATATATATATACATACACACACACACACACACACACACACACACACACATATATATATATATATATATATATAGAGAGAGAGAGAGAGAGATACAGATATAGCTAGACAGATAGATAGAGATAGAGATAAATTTCCTGGAAAAGAAATTATAATTGACAAGACCTATACAAGCATATTACATGAAGAAACAAGGTACAGTAATACAAATTTTCTCTCCTGTAATGCTAGTAATCTATCTGTCTTATATTTCTTCCACATAAAAAAGGTCATTCTTAATTATATTGAATTTTCTGCAACCTACAGCATATATCTTACCAAGTAATAGTTAAGCAGACAGCACTGCAAATCTGTATGTGACTGAAGCAGCAGCTTCAGGTTCGGATTTTAAGTAAGCAAATATAGCTTATTCTACCCACTTAATAGTTCAGATCTCTACTAACATATGAACTCAGATCTCTAACAATGTTGGACCTCTCCTGGCAATGTTACTTCATAATGTGTGTTGCACAAGACTCATAGCAACAGCCTCAGCTGCACGTTACTGGCACAACAGTAGTAGGTTAATCAAAAGCCACACATCTATTCTAAAAGATCACTTCAAGGGCAGCATAATTCAGCTCAATGTCACTTCCAAATTACTTGTATAGAAACCCCAAGGTTGCAGCTGCACCACTACTGGACTGATGGCATTGTTTTGGCCTATACAAACTCGTGTCTCATTGGGTACATAGCTTGAGCCAAAGAAAGAGCAGGCATCAGAACTTTCGAAGGACAAATCAGAGCAACAGAGTAAATAAAATAACCAAGGTTAAAATTTGAGTGCCTCACCAAAAGCAGAGTGGTTGAGGTATGTCCCAAACCCCTTTGCCATAACCATTGATTTTTTTTTTTCCTAAGGGTTAAATCTTTATTCAACTGCATTCTTTCTGAAAACACAGTGTCTGTTAATATAATCTCTGTCCTGTCATGGATAAGTTCATTGTGGTGTGGATCATAATTTAAATTATCTGATAGTACACACAAGGCAGTGCCATTGGAGTTGGTACTTTGTGTAGGTATTTGCACTGTGTGACTGAGTCTTACACTGTTAAAAATCACATTCTTTTACAGGATAAAGAACTACTTGAAAGACTGTTCGATCTTATTCGCATATATTACTGCCTTTTACCTTCTGTTAAATGCTGGTTTCTCAGTACATTTTTCTATTCCAGATGAAGTAAATTAAGGTATATTCCCGATTTGCTTCAAAGAGTGCACGTTGATTGCTTGACACATTAAATCACTTGAACTTAGTTATGTACTTCTCCCACTCTTGCAGTTTCACAGACCTGTACAGTCTTTTTGTTTGTATTGCGAATATGGTGTTTTGAGACACATTAATATTGTGAATGCTTGCTTTGGTGGCACATTAATATGTTTTTTTGCCCACAGTCCTCCACTGCAGTCCATGGTCCATGGTATTTCTCTGCTGCACATTGAAAACATTTTGAACACACTGTTTTTTACAGCTTCATTTGCTTGTTTTGTATTCTTTTTTTGTTCTCTTTTCACACTAATCCAGCTGTAATATTTTCAGTTCTCACATACTTCCCTAGTTCTTGAGGCAGCGTTAACAAAGAGCAAGGTAAAGCAATGCAGCAAGGCCATTGCTAAAATACACATGATAAACATCAAAGTACCAGGAACAGCAGCACTAACATTTTCTTATTTTCTGACAAAATAGTGTATCTTCTGTACTTTAAAAGATTCACATGAGTGGAATATTTAGCTTTTAACTTGATTTATTTACATGAATCAGGTACATCTCAACTTGGATAGCAGTTCAAACAGGAAGTCCCATGCTTTTCCTCCACATAAAGTTAGACAGAAGCAAACTACATCCTGATTTAATGCTAACTTTCCCTAAATCATATTTCCAGATTACACCAAATTTTCATAAAAATAATGGTACAGGCTTCTTGGTTATATTCACCAATTATATAAAATGTTGAACAGGAAAGGAGTTTCATCAGAGGAATCTATTTACTGTCAAAAAATAAAATCTGAAAGGTCACGTTGAAAAGAATGTACCAATTCCTTAAAAAAACAAGAAACAAACATCTACTAATTTAATGGCAATAAATATCGTCAAGATTTTAATAATGCTTTTGTTTATATGGAAGGTCATAACAGTAAAACAGTTCTCAGAGAAGACAAGAAAATCATAAACTAACATTAAAAATGATTATGTGGCATTTATCTTAATTTGGTGGAATTTCTCAATTTTAATTCAATTCGATACATTAACTGTGTGATAATATTCAACTGTTTTAGAGAAATTGTCAAGTGTTAGTAATTACTTTAAGCCAATAAGTTAACATATCCACTGACAGATTATTTCTGACTAGAGTTCACATTATAGATGCAATATGAGTAGAAAGCATTCCATGGTACATTTTACATGGACTGAATGCCATGACATTCAACCTTCCCTTAGCTTTTACAGTTCTACTGCCAGATACACTTCCCTTTTAAGAATGCTTTTAACAAGTTCTTACAATAGCTAAGAAATATAAAGTAAGATTTGCAGCTATGAAATCTTCCTACCTAGTTAAATTATAGGGGATTACGACTGGTTTCAGTTCATAACTATCTTATTATATGTTCTGAACATGGATCATGATCAGGTCTCCATTCATTACCAGTTTATTATGTGGCTGAGACATGACTGTCAAGAAATTCACGCTGACAGCAAATCTTGGCATTCATGATAAGAACACATAACAAGCAGTGTTATAGCCTTAAAGACCAGATAACTTAGACATTATACCAACCTCCTAGTTTATGGGTATCATGCATTAAATGGTAATGCTGCATTCCCAAGCTCAAGAATATGCAATGTTTAATATTGTTTAGAAAAGCAAAGCAGGAGAGTATGGAACACTTTATATTGATCAATGGCTTTTAAAACTTCTGAGGATCATATTAAAACATTCACTGAATGATATGCGTACTGATTCAATGGAAATTAGGGAACATGACAAGCGACTCTTCTGCTGGAATCTGGCAGATTAAATAACAGTGGCAGTCTTATTTGATCCAGTAGTATTTACAGTTCCAGCTGCTATAGATAAGATTATATTTTATTTATTTATTTTTTTGACGCTCCATCATTAGGTAATGTCATTATGTCAGGCTGGAGAATGTGCAGCCAGTTGGGCTGGAGAAGGTGAACTTATGGAAAGTGGATCAAGTGAGTGGGCTGGCCTGAAAACAAGTATGAGAACAGAGAAATGACATTATGGATGAAGTTTGTAATTTCACCAGTACATGTGGTGTGATGCTAAAATTCAAGGCAATAAGCTTACATGAAATGATGCGAGCCATACTGCAATCAATTGTAAACAAAAACTTCATCCCACTAAAAAGAAACAAGTAAAAAATATGATAAAGTCAACACAGCATTCCATTTAGGAAAGTAACATTCATAGTACATTTAAAAGCAATTTTAAGAAAAAGGAAAGCCCCCACAACATTTTGATATTTGTGTTAAACTGCACTTTGGAGTTCTATATAAAGAGACTCTCATGTCACATAAGGATATAATCCATAATTTCTTAAAAGTATGAAAAGGATCAAAGCAGTGAAACAAAGACATATGTTAGGATTCACGAAGGCTTGCACGGAGTGTAAGAGATGTGTAAGACTCCATGCAAGCCTTGCGATCCAGGAACAGCCCGAAACTATGTGTAAGAGACCAGCTAAAACGTCTCTTACTCGGACTGGGTGTGGATATGCTAAATACCTCACTTGCAGCTGAAAGGCATGCAAATGAAATAGAGTAGCGATCCATGAAGCAGAAAGCAGCCCGTGTAAGAGCCGTTTTAGCTGCAGAAATGTACTCAGTTGACAACTGAGTAAGTTTCTGCAAAAATCACAATGGATCCATGTCAGCTCCAAATAAAGGGTGCATATGTGTCAGCCAGCATGCCAATGGCCAAATATGTGGACATTGGCAAGGTACCCCAATGCAAATACACCGATGTTTAAACGCAGCGCAGCCCCACGCAAACGGGCTGCGCTGTATAAAACATATAAATGAAGGTTATAAACCTACAAATGTGAGTTTTATGCAATACATGGATTTACAATGCAGGGACCAGCAGGCCAAAAACAACATGGCCACCGTTTAGTGGTTGCTAAGGGGGGAAGCTGAGTCTAAGAGATGTAACTAAGCATTAGTAGGCAATCTGATGTAAATGAGTGTTAGGATACTGAATTCCACTGTCACATAGCAAATGAGCACATTCTGAGTAGTGTAAGAAATACATAAGGGGGAGGAATAGAGTAGGAGATAGGTGACATCACAGGGGGGAATGGTAGAAAGAAATGCAGTTAATTGGAGGTGAGTGTTACATGACAGATGTCAGACACAGATCATGGAAAGAGGAGTGCCACAAGATAAGCATGGGAAAGTCAAGAAATGGAAGGTGTACACTGTTACTTACACCAAAGTTTCTTGTTGGGCGTGCATGCACACGTGTGCGCGCCATGAGGTGAGGGTAGGACAGTGCGCCTGCGTGTAAGGCAGACTGAGCTTGTGGGAGCCTGTTGGCAGACTTGTAAGACTGTTTGCCCTAGTGTGCGTGTGTGTAGGGCAGAATGAGCATGTGGGAGCCTGTTGGCAGACTTGTAAGACTATTTGCGCTGGTGTGTGCGTGTTTTAACCCGAATAGGCAGATTCTGAACCGTGTAAGCATGTGTGCACGCGTGTAAGCCACTGTGAGCGTGTTTCTGCTGGTATGCACGTTGCTCCCCCCTGAGGAAACAGAAAGGAAAAAGGAAGCAACAGAATTAGTAGGAAGCTAGCAGGGAATACTGCTGGAGCTAGCAGATGAAAACAATTAGAAACAGGCAATTACACAGGCAGAATAGTAGCTCAGCCAAGCACTTAAAACTCTGCAAACAGCAGTGCAGGATGTATCTCTCAAGAGACACTGCAAGACAGGAGTAAGCTATTAGAAGTGAAAACTGAAAAAGCTGAACTCAGAGCAGAAATGCTAGGGGCTGCCATAGCTGTCATAAGGAGACATAGACAACTTGCTGAGGGTGGTGACAATGCAGATGGTGCCAGACAACCCACAGTGAGGAGACGGAGAAGAGTGTACAGGCCCAGGGTCACCTACCATGGGTTACATGAGCTGGAGATAGTAGAGCACTATAGAGTGGACAGAGACGTCCTGCAGCAAATTGTTGAGCTGTGCAGGCCACACCTCACACACAGAACCAACAGAGGGGAACCCATCCCAGTGGAAACCAAGGTATGTGTTGGCCTAAGAATACTAGCAACAGGTACCTTCCAGAGACCATCTGGTGATATAATGGGGATATCACAGGCATCAGCCTCCAGGGTACTGCACCAGTTCCTGGATGCCATGTCAGCACATGTCGGTGATCATGTATATTTCCCCAATGCCCGTGAGGTATTGGCCAGCAATATGCATCTCTTCCAGCAAATAGCGGAATACCCTGAGTTAATGGGTGCAATAGACTGCATGCACATACGCATCAAAGCACCAGCCGGTGAGCGGGGTAGGGCCTACATTGACCACAAAGGCTTCCCCTCCATCAACTGCCAGGTCGTGTGTGATGCCCAGGGCATAATAATGAATGTGTGTGCTGGCTGCCCTGGGAGCTACCATGATTCCCATATCTGGCATTTGACGCAGCTGTACCAGACATTTGCCAGTGGGGACATCCCACACGGACACCTAGTGGGGGATGCAGGTTATGCCCTGGAGCCGTGGCTGATGACAGCCATCAGAAACGCACACACACCTGAACAGGAACGCCATAATGAGGCACACGCACAAACACGTAATGTAATAGAGCGTGTGTTTGGCCTGCGCAAGTCACGGTGCTGGTGTCTGGACACATCTGGTGGAACGTTGCAGTACTCACCAACTACATGTACCCAAATTGTCATGGTATGTGCTATGCTACATAATATGATCTTGTGAAAACAGCTGCAGCAGGACCAGCATAGGGCCGGGGACAAACAGCCCCCCACCATTGCCAAGGCCATCACAGGCAGAGCATGACTCGGAGGAGGAACAACCTGAGCCTTCCCCAGTAGGCAGAAGGAGGCGTGCCCAGTATGCCCTGGCCTTGGCAAAGAGGCAACGCATAGCACATACACTGGCTCAGTAGGAACCCTGGGAATGATACCCCTCTCTGACTCACTCAAATAATAACATGGATGCCTAAAATGACATAACCTGCTCTCAAACATGTACAGGGAGTGTAATATGTGCATCCGACAGAGGCAGCCCTGCAGCACCACCTGAGGCATGAATGCCATGTGTTAAGTAATGTAACACCATGTAGTATATGCACACTTGAGGACCCTGACTAACATCTTACCCTCACCAAGCATGATGCCACAATATGACGATGGGATGATCAATTGCAATAATTGGCTGAAGTAATGCAGTTAGTCAAAGGGGAGCGAATGTGAGCCAGCCTGGGATGACATGCTGAGCATGACATGATGCTCCACCTGCTAGAGGTGGCGTGCACCTATCAGTCCAGGCCTCATGGATACTGGCAAAGGCTGTCTTTACCCACAGCGTGCCCTGAATAGGTAAGGCTCAAAACACAAACCCACCTCCATAGGTACCACAAGGGATAAGAACCTAGATGTAATGCTACCCAATGCCAGCAGTCTAAACAGCAAGATGCATGTAGTGTAAACACACCCAGTATGGAGAATGTTGATATCTGTCCTGTAACAGAAAACTGGGTCAAGGCTCACAACAGCACCCTAACACTACCAGGTTACACCTCATACTATGCTGTACAGCCTCAAAACATGGAACAAGCTACAAAAGGAGGGTAACTAGCAATAATTGTCAAGGATAACCACACCCCCATGTTGGTAGCACAACAAGAAGCAGCATGGACTAGCCATGGTCAAGTAACAGTGGCTAAAACTGCTTCCCAGTTTATAGCCTGCTACAGACTACCGTCCTAACACCAGGAACTGCATCTGGCCTATGTTGGAATACATGAATATATCAAGCCCCCCCAAACCACATTATATTGGTTGACTGAAAATACCCAGACATACCCTGGGAGCATTATACTAGCACCAACACTGTAGGAGAAAAGTTCCAAGAATCCATAAACCAAAATGCCCAGGAACAACGTACCACTCTCACAAGAGGGGTAAACATACTGGATGTGATAATCAGCAACATGGGTACTGGATGGCAAGATGAGAAGTGTATCCCTCACTGGTAAGACCAGACCATAGAGTAATCACACTGGATATACACATCCTGACCACACTCCCTGGCAAGAAAACCACAGTGAAAAACATGTGTAAAGCATAAGTTGCACCCTTCCAAACTGATGTGGAATCCATCAAAGGCCCTGTGCAGGTGCAAAATATGGGACACACCACAGAACCTGTTATACAGGCATTCCATGAACACAGCCAGGAATGCTTGGATTATGCAATCACAAATAACAACAAGACACAATGCCATACATGCAGGCATCTGGCATGCTGGACTCCAGCCATTACCAAACCATGCAAGAGAATGAGGAAGCTACTACATGACAGAGCAAACATAAAAAGGGAAGTAATCACTGACCAGTAGTATGGCAATAAAATATGTCCACACATACAATCCACTAAGGCCAGCTACAACAAGTAGAATCTGTGACTCCTGAGGCAATGTTACATCTGCCCCAAGTACACAGACAACCCCCAACTCCCCCCAAGAAATACAAATATATGTGAGAGATGCAACCATTTATCCAAACTGGAGGCTGAGCTCCCTCAACTCAGTACTGTCAAAACTAGTCAGGAGGAGAAGGTAACCACACACACCACAAACCCAGTCCCACATAGACCTATCACAACTGCAAACCAAACACATAAACGCAGAAAAACATTCCCGGAGGCCCTAATTATTTATTTATTTTATTTTATTTTACATTTGTTGACCGGGCTAGTCCAACTGGATAATTTCCATTCCGGGAGAAAAGCTCCAAGATAAAACAAGGTTATAAAAATTAAATCATTTACAATAATTACATATGTTGCAGACATTGAGCAACAATGCTTACATCTCAGTCTAGGTCAAGTAATAAAAAGACATAGTACTATTCACATATTGAGAGAGAACAGTAATTCTTTACAGTACAATTATGTGAGGATGGGATATTACATATTTTAAACTGTATATTCATAGTTGTAAAGGACATTTTTTTTTTTTTTTTTAGTAGTACAGTAATTAGGTCCTTTGATATCCCAGAGAAAGGTTGCAATTTAGATTTCTGGGAATATAATAGAAGAAAGAAAAAAGTAGATTAGTCTGGATTTGTACAGGAACAGAGCCAAAAGTTGTTCAGATGTACAAGAAGTTGTTTTTTGAAAAGAGGAAAGGAGGCTAGAGAGGTGATGTGTGAGGGGAGGTTATTCCATTACAAACACACCACACCAACAGAGGCCTCCAATGCAGACCCCCAAGCAACCACAACCTCCAAACATAGCACATGCAACACATAGTACACAAAGCTGGTGTGCCAAACAGTCACAGGTCAGAAGGAGAAACAACATGCCTGATACAGTTGTAATAGGTGACTCTATAGGCAGACACACTGCTGTCCCACTCACCAGACTGAACAAGAGAAAGGGTACAGTAAGCTGCCTGTAGGCTGCTACAATACATCACATAACACAAGTACGCAGGTCACCCCAAAGCAAGTAGAAATATGATGCAGTCATTGTCCATGCTGGTGTGAATGACCTGAGATGTACCTCCCTGGACTACATGAAAAGAGACATGGATGAGCTCTCTGAGTATGTACTCCAGGCCGGTATGACACTGGCCGTTTGCAGCATCCTACCCTCACCAAGAATGATGCCACAGTACAAACACAGAATGATCAGCTTTAACAGGTGGCACAATTACTGCTGTCAGTCCAAGAGGATCTAATGTCTGTCTGCTTGGGATGTCATGCATGACAAGCCATGCTGCTGTTCCAGGGATGGCTTGCACCTGTTACCCCTGGCGTCTGGATATTGGATAAGGCTTTTGCCACCTCCATAGAGCCGTATGTAGGCAAGGCTGTAAAGACTAACCCACCACCCTAGAAAACATAAGTGGTAAGAAACATAAGGGTAATGCTGACCAATGCCAGATGTGTAAACCGCAATATGCATGCTCCTGAGGCCCTCCCCAGTATGGAGAACATTGATGTCTGTGCAGTGACAGAAACCTGCTGCAAGTCTACTGACAGCACACCAGCACTACCAGGTTATACCTCATATCATGCGTTATGGCCCCAAAACCTGGACCAAAACATAAAAGGAGGGGGAGTATCCATATTCAGCACAGGCACCCATACGTCCAGGTAACTGACAATGCATGAAGCATTGGAGACCACCCATGTGCACCTAACCATAGGCAAAACTGCTGTACAGTCTGTAGCATGCTACAGACCACACTCTCACACACAGGAACCCCACCCAGACGTCCTGAAGACACTGGACAGTATGAATGTCCCACCAAATACCAAACAAGGTACTCACAAATTACCACATAGGTGGTAAACCATTATGTATGGAAGGAGTAATTAGGGACCTAGGGACACAAGTGGACAGTAACCTGTTATGTGACACTCACATTGCCAATGTGGCTAGGAAGACTGTCTATATTGGACACCATATCATGAAAGGATTCACATCTTCGTCAACAGAGGTCATTGTGCCCCTGTACTGTTCTCTTATCAGACCCATAATCTAGTACAATGCCTCATTTGGGATGTATCTTACCTGACACCTGCAGCGGTTAGAAAGACCTCAAAGGTACCTCACCAAGAGGATAAAGGGTCTCAAATATATGTCATATGCTGCCTGGCTGTAGACACCCCAGCTGAATGCAGTCACATACTGCCTACACAGAGGCATTGTATGTCTGTTGTACAAGGCCATGTCCAACACAGGAGCAATGGACATGCTCCACCCCAGAAAAATCAAAGCCATTGGAGCTGTGAGAGTGACAGATGTCAACCTCAACACGTAATGAAATAGGATGTGCTGGAGGGACAGATACATAACCCAGAGGCTCCCCACACCCTGGAACAGAATCCCACTCCATGTTAGGCAGAGCCCCTCACTGACACTCTTCAACAGGAATATTGCCAAGTGGATGGATGATCGTAGATGTGCACTGGGGGTCTTAACTGTGTCACGTCCAGACAGAGGCACAGTAAAGTAAATCATAAATGGCCATAATATTAACATAGCAATGGGCGGCGAAAGACACACACTCTGGCTAGGCTTACAAATGCCCTAGGGTGGATAGCCTAGTATGAACCTATGAACCTATGAAGATACAAATTGTACAGGACACTAAGGATAATCCCAAGGCTTACTCAACTGATGGTAGGAACCGTGTTGGGAATTCACAGATATGCTCTGAATCACACAAATATTACAAACAACATACCAAACACACACACATATTGCCAACATACAACCTGACAGGTGTAGTGCAACCCCTCCCCTCCCAAAATGCAAAATATCTATCCCAGCAGACTGCTGACCCCCTGACATTGCAGATGCTGAGGTAACAGCCAGCATCTACAAAGCAAAACACACAGCAGCAATGGTATGAGATGGTGTCTTGGGCTGAGTCCAACATGGACTCCAAGAAGAATGGAATGCCAAATCACACTACTGCTCAATGTCAGCCTTACCACAGGATATGTACCCAAAGAGCAGTGTACAACAACAATGGTGCTTCTCAACAAAGGTGTTGCCTGAATGGATACTGAAAACTACCAACCCAGAATCCTGACAAGCTTGGTCTGCACAGCTATGGAAAGGATCAGCATGTACCGCAGACATAAAGATATTGGGGACCTACTGACACTGGACCCTACCCAGTGTGGCTTTCCTAAGTGCAGATCCTGCCCCTAAATATGTTTGACCCATTTGAAACAGTCATTAAGGTCATTGATGAGGGCAATGTGGTCCACACAGCGTAGCTGGACCTTGCAAATGCTTCCATACAATACTCTACGTGTTCATTATAGATATGCTCACCAGCATAAATATAAACCCCTATGTCAGTAGAGGGGTTGCAAACCAGACCAAGGACAGAACTGACATGGTCAGACATGCTGCAGCCATGTCAGACTACAAACATGATATAAGTGGCATCCCACAAGGCTTGGTCCTGGGACCTCCCTCGTTTGGTATATATGTCCCATAGGTACAGGCCAACATGGAAGGACTGTGTCTGAACATGTATGCAGAGGACTACAAACTGCCCACTATATCTGACCCTCCAGCTGACACAAGTATCCCACAAAAGGGCCACATAGAAACAGACAACTGGTGCCATAGCCATGTCAGCAAGCTAATTGCAGAAAAGTGTATAGTCAACCCCCGTGGATATACAGTAAGTGCTCACCAATTACCACATAGGTGTTAACCCATTACGTACCTAACATGTAATGAGAGATCTGGGGACACAAGGTGATAGATATCCTGCATTGGACAAACATGTGGCTGTAGTGTTCACAGAAACATACCATATACCCACCTAATCATGAAGGTTGTCAGATCTAGATAAGGGGAGGTCATTGTGGCTCTGCAGTCATCCTTCATCAGCGTTACAATTGACTACAATAGCTCCTCTGGGATGTACCTCAGCAGACACCTCCAGCAACTGTAAAGTCCCCAACAGTACCTCACCAGGAGTAGCAAAGAGCTTGAACAGATGCCATGTGTTGCCTGATTAAACAAACTGCAGCTCCACACACTGCCATACTGCCCACCCAGAGGCAAGCTGTGCCTGATGTATAAAGCCATGTCCAAGCTGGAATCAATGAACATGCTGCACCTTGTACAATCTGAATGGCAGTGAGTTTGCACATGAGAGACCTGAACCCCAGCACTGACATACATAGGACAAGCTGTACTTCATGATCCATTACACAGAAGCCACCCCACTCATGAGTAAACTCCCAGTACAGGTTATCCATAGAGTCACTCATCGACTCACCTCAAGAGGAATCGTGATGAGTGGATGGGAGATGGTAGGTTTACCCTGGGTATCACTGTTATGTCACAGGTAGACGGAGGCACAGTATACTAACCATGACATATGTCAATGCAAACTCCACTTACAATGTGTGTCGAAGGACAAACACACTCTCCGACTAGCATTAGAAATGGCCTAGGGCACATCGCTACTGTTTGCCAATGTACACCTATGTTGTGGAATACACTACCAATGTTGGACAAGCCTGGTATAAGTAGTTCATATCTGAACATAATGCAACATGGTCAGATGTGCACAATTGGCCCCTAACCAGGCTGTTGTGCTCACTATGGAAATGTAAAGCAGTGATAGGACTAAAGCCCAGTATACTGTCCACCACAGTGAAAGTTCTGAACCAGTACACTATACGGTACTACAGTATTAGGTCAGTATGAAAGGATGTTGACAACTGTATGCAAAGTATCCCATGCAAACCCTGCAGGCACAGTATAATCCCTGTTGTGTTCACACACAAAGCAGTTGGACAGCAACTACACAACATGACACACAACACACAACCATAAACGGGGGATATTGTTGAAGTTCACACACATCCACAAATGTGGTGGGCTGCAGAGTTCAACATACGGAAAGCACACACTGGGCATGCTCGCACACTTTGATAAATGAGACATATGTCAGACAACATGCCATGGGAAGGCTGAACTGGGCATGCTCTCACACTTTAGGCCAAATCACAGTTTAGCAGTTGGCCACACATATCTGGTATGTGTATGTGTTATTCCAGGAACCAACCACATTACAGCAGTCTGCCCAGTGCACACAGTTAAATGACTACAGAGACATACGTGATAAAGTGGATTCCTCCCATATGCAAACATCTTCCACAGATACACACGTTGTTCATACAAACAGGGAATGCTATGGCAATAAAGACCTGCAAACAGTCTATCAGCAACAAATAATGTGCATCTGACAATTAAACATATGGTTGTAGAGGTCAACACTAGGCTGTTTGCCCTAGGGAATGACAGCTTAGCCAGAGTGTGCTTGGCGTCTGCCTCCCCAGTACAGTAGGCTACTGTGCCACTGTAAAGTAGGTTACATAAGGCATCATGTGAGGCTAGTGTGCTGTGCCTCTGTCAAGCAGGGACACAGTGGAGATCCCAGGGTTTGAATGTGCTAAGCCACATCCATGTTGTTGGTGTGTACTGGAAGAGGGTTGCTGAGGACCTCTAACAGTATGTGGGTGTCAATAACAGACTGAGGGGAGCCTTATCTGCATTGTCTGGACAATTTCACTGTCAACACTGTGTCGTGATGAATATGTGGGATTGAGGTGTCATGCCGGTACAGTTCAGAGATGTCCTCCCTCTGTGGGCTACAGCTCTGCAATGTATTAGCTCACTCTGTCTGTTGGACAGCCCATATATGGCTGGTGTACACTTGGCAGG
Source organism: Protopterus annectens (assembly GCF_019279795.1). Taxonomy (NCBI): domain Eukaryota; kingdom Metazoa; phylum Chordata; order Ceratodontiformes; family Protopteridae; genus Protopterus; species Protopterus annectens. Next base: position 1,998,248,968 of record NC_056728.1, read on the forward strand.
TGTCCTGTTGTGGAACAGTCATGGGTATATTTGGGATAGCATGATCAATGCAAACCTTCCACATGCTCATAGAGTGCAATTGTCAAGGATTATGCAGAGTGGCCAGTATACTCCCCCAGCATGGGTCCTTTGAAGTCTTCCACCCCAGTCTTCACAAGTGTAAAGTCTGATTGTGATAAATACAGTTTGTTTGCAGTGACAACCTTGCCTGGGGGTGGGGATAGGATATGGATGTCCAGAGAAAGGTGGGTATGGTCAGATATCAACAATGGTGGTCTACCTCTGGTGTGGAACAGTGAGTACCCATGTTGCAGATGGTCAGGTGCAATATCTATTCCCCCATGTGGCTGTGGTGAGTGGTTCTGCCATAGCACATGGACTCACAAATTGTAGTGGTTGTAGGGTAATATTGTAGAGGCCTGAGTAGTTCCCACACACAATATGCCTGTACCTGATGTTAACAACTGGAATAGTGTATGTGAACACCTGCATATCCTGGCACTGTTTCCAGGGAAGCAAAGAGTGTGTCCTGGATGTGGGAGGGGTGTTCTGGACTGGTTGTGTTGTGTGTTACAGGTCCTGTGGTCATGAAGCATGGTATAGAACATAACCTGCCAGTGCGATGTGCATATCTGACCCTGAAGTAGGTGGCTGCAAATGCATATATATGCTATCCCCCACCTGACAGGTAGTACTAGATGTACATACCTCTGTAGAAATAAAGATGTCAGCACCCTATAAATACTGCAGGTGAGAGCAGATGCTCAGTAAGTCGGATAGCACGCTCGGCTAATGCGTCTCCCTCAAGTTTCATAATATAGTTTGGTAGGGGTTTGAACCATGCAAATGCTCAGTGTGTATGTGTGGGTGAGCGGGGTTGTTGTGTGTGCAAGTCTGTGTGAGGGAAATGTTATTTTGGCAATTGGGAAAACACACTACAGGATGCACATTCCCATTTCTAAACACTGATGATGTCAGCACCCTATAAGTACAGCAGGGGAAAGGAAACCTCCTAGTAATGCGAATAGCGCGCTCTGCTAATGCATCCTTTTCAAGTGTCATAACATAGTTCAGTAGGGATTTGAGTCCTGCAAATACCTAGTGTGTGGAGGGGAGTTAGTGTGTGCGTGTGTGTGCAAGTCTGTATGAAGGAAATGTCCCATTTGGCACCTAGGAAAACACACTACAGGATACACATTCCCCTTTCTAAACACTGATGATGTCAGCACCCTATAAGTACAGCAGGAGAAGGGAAACCTCCAAATAGCACACTCTGTTAATACATCCGTCTCAAGTGTCATAACATAGTTAGGTAGAGGATTGAATCCTGCAAATGCTCAGTGTGTGCAGAGGGGGTTTAGTGTGTGTGCAAGTCTGCATGAAAGAAATGTCCCTTTTGGCAATTAGGAGAACACACTACAGGATACACATTCCCCTTTCTAAACACTGATGATGTCAGCACCCTATAAGTACAGCAGGAGAAGAGAAACCTCCCAGTAATGCGAATAGCACGCTCTGCTAATGCGTCCGTCTCAAGTATCATAACATAGTTAGGTAGGTGTTTGAATCCTGCAAATTCCCGATGTGTGTGGAGGGGGGTTAGTGTTTGTGCAAGCTTGTATAAAAGAAATGTCCCTTTTGGCAACTAGGAGAACACACTGCAGGATGCACATTCCCCTTTCTAAACACTGATGATGTCAGCACCCTGTAAGTACAGCAGGAGAAGGAAAACCTCCCAGTAATGCGAATAGCGCGCTCTGCTAATGCATCCGTCTCAAATATCATAACATAGTTAAGTAGGGGTTTGAATCCTGCAAATGCCCAGTGTGTGTGGAGGGGGGTTAGTTTGTGTGCAAGTCTATCTGAAAGAAATGTCCCTTTTGGCAACTAGGAGAACACACTACAGGATGCACATTCCCCTTTCTAAACACTGATGATGTCAGCACCCTATAAGTACAGCCAGAGAAGGGAAACCTCCCAGTAAATCAAATAGCGCATTCTACTAATGGTTCCCTCTCAAGTGTCATAACATGCCTAGGTAGGGGTTTGAATCCTGCAAATGGCATGTGTGTGTGGATGAGGGGAGTTTGTGAGTTTGTAAGTCTGTAAGTCTGTATGAAAAATACGTGCTTTTTGGCAATTAGGAGAACACACTACATGATGAACATTACCCTTTCCAAACACTGATGATGTCAGCACCCTATAAGTACAGCTGGAGAAGGAAAACCTCCCAGTAATTCATATAGCGAGCTCTGCTAATGCGTCTCTCTCAAGTGTCATAACATAGTTAGGTAGGGGTTTGAATCCTGCAAGTGTGTGTGTTTGGATGAGAAGAGTTTGTGTGTGTGCAATTCTGTATAAAAGATGTGTGCATTTTGGCAATTAGGAGAACACACTACATGATGAACATTACCCTTTCCAAACAATGATGATGCCAGCACCCTATTAGTACAGCCGGAGAAGAAAAACCTCCCAATAATTCAAATAGTGCGCTTTGCTAATGTGTCTCTTTCACGTGTCATAACATAGTTAGGTAGGGGTATGAATCCTGTAAATGGCAAATATGTGTGTGGGGGGTAGTAGGGTGTGTGTAATGGCAAGTGTGAGAGAACAGTTTCTTTTGGCAACTACTACAATACACCAGATGCTGCATATTCCCCCAGTAAACACAGGTGATGTCACCACACTATCAGTACAGCCAAACAGGACTAATCGCCCAGTAATGCCAATAGTGCGCTCCACTACTGGGTCTATTACTACTGTCAGAGCACAGATAGGTATGTTTTGGAAACCCACAACTGCCACGTGTGTTTTTGTCACACAAAATGCCCATGTGTGGGTTGTTGTTCATAACAATGCATGACATTGCTTACACCAGCAATGTCAAGGGGGGAGGAAGTAGGGTGTGTGTAATTGCAAGTGTGAGAGAACAGTTCCTTTTGGCAACTACCACAATACACCAGATGCTACCTATTCCCCCAGTAAACACAGGTGATGTCACAACACTATCAGTACAGCCAAACAGGGCTAATCGCCCAGTAATGCCAATAGTGCGCTTCGCTACTGGGTCTATTACTACTGTCAGAGCACAGATAGGTATGTTTTGGAAACCCACAACTGCCACATATGTTTGTGTCACACAAAATGCCCATGTGGGGGTTGTTGTTCATAACAATGCATGACATTGCTTACACCAGCAATGGCAATGCACACATGATGTATGTGTGTGACACATACACATATATACCTGTGAACTTCAATAGTTACCATGTCTGACACGTGCCTCAAGTGAATAAATGCTATTTGCACTGCATAACATTATGACTGTGTCTTACTGTGCAGGGGCTGCATGCGGTATGTGTATATACAGTGTGAGTTGTATATGGTATCATCCTAACAGCGGGGGATACACATCTGGTCTGGGCCATATAGTCTACATGTAGTCGATGAACAGGTGCTGCATGTTCCCACCTGTTGTGGGAGTGGTAACATGTTGTTCCACTGCAATTCAGTGACTACATGCTGGGAACCTTTCAGCTAGTGTGTTGTAGCTACAGTAATGCTCACACACAATGTTCGGCTGGATGCAGTCCAGCCATATAAAGACATATCTGGAGACCGTCATATTTCCAGTGTTGTTAGGGAGGACAGGTGGGTTTCCTGTGTATGGGAGGGTTGTGTGTGCCAGGCTATGAACCAGAAGGCAGTCCAACAAACTGTTAGCTGCACATGGATAGGCCCTGATGCTTTGTGCTGTGCCAACAACCTGGAGGCGTGTGTATCTGTGGTGCCTTGAGATACCTCCCCCCTGTTCATGTGTGGTACATGTGTAGGGGACGACAGGCATGGTATGAGGTATAACCTGGCAGTGATGGGTTGCACCTGTTAGCCATGAATCAGGAATCTGTTACTGCACAGATATTGCAGTTTACTGTGCTGAGGACAGTGTCCAGTGCATGCATCTTGCGGTGTACACTGCTGGTGTTGTGTAGCATTACTGTTAGTGTCCTATCCCGTGTGATACCCGCGGAGGTGGCTATGTAATCTGTGCCATGCAGCAAAAGGCACTATGTGTGTATCAAGAGGCTTCGCCAATATACAATGGCCCATGGGTGATACGTGCAAGCTGCCCCTCACAAATCATTGTGGCTTCCCTAGCATGTAAGCACATGCTGACAGCCATTGGATACCCTATGAATGACATTGGAGATTGAGCAGAATGTAGACATAGAACACCCTTCCTACATATTGTGGTAGCATACCTGGTGAGGGTATGATGGCAACCAAGGTCAGGCTCATACCAGCCCATGCCACATGCTGAGAGAGCCCTTCTATGTTCCCTATCATGTAGTCCAGGAAGATACGTCTCAGGTCATCCATAGTGGCATGGACAATATATGTGTCCATGCCTCTGACTGACCTGCATGCATGTGTTATGTGGTGGACCATAGTGCCCCACGGGCATATCACTGTGACCTTCACCATGTACAGCCTGTTGAGCGGGACCCCACTGCACCGGCCAAGAGAGGTACCTGACACATCTGTAGCAGGTGTGTTGTGTAGCCCTACAGGCTGTGAGTGTTTGGCACATGGGATGTGTGTGCCATGTGTGGCATGTGCTCTGTTCTGACTTAACGTATGCCTGTGTGCCAGCTGAGGAGGTGTGTGATGCTCAGGCAGGATGCTATTCTGAGGCTCCATGTATGCCCCAGTGTGTTCGGATTGCTGTCAGTGCAGGTCTATGTCAGACTAGTATTGTAGTCACTGTAGTATGTCATGCCACCTGACAGGGTATGGCAGTACTGGGTTCAGAGTGCTCAGTCCCCATATTGACTATGTGGTTGCATCTCACACATGTGTTGTACATTCCTGGCCAGGGGAGAGGGTTGACTGCATACATGTGGCAGCTGTGACATTGCCACATGACTCACATATACCACAACTGGACCATAGAGGTGATTCACAGGTTACCTTTGCACATGCTACCATAGTAGTGTGATTGCCATGGTGATTACCAACACATAGGCCCAATGGGGAACAACATACTGAAGGTGAGTATGTGTGGGTGTACCGCTACTGATTTCATAGCGCTGGCATTTATGACTGCACAGGTGGGTAAATGCCAGGTAAGTCATATGCAATGTGTCACAGGCAATGTACATGCGAACAGGACAGACAGTGATGTTCTGTCAAGTGAGACATTGACATACGTATAGTACGCTATGCAGATGTCACTAGGAATCCACAGAAGCTCTGTAAATCTGCATTGCAGGTGGAATCAGTGTTCCAGGGAACCTCAAGCAAACATGCATGCAAACAGAGCTACAGTAAGCAGGGCTGGAAGTAGTCCATTGTACAACAAAGAAGGGGTACCACTTCCAGTAGGTAACAGTGCAAATATGCAGGCACTATAAACATGTACCCAGGGATGCACAGCTCAGATGTCCATAGTAAAACTGATATTATTTAATATTTAATTTAATTTAAATTAAATTGGTACTGCACACATATCAACATGCACAAACATCCACATTGCATAGTCGTTGTGGGCAACATGCCACCATTAGTGTACATGTCCATCATTGCATATCACTACTTGCATTACCTTCTCCCCTGTGCTACCTATGTATGTGGCTATCTGTTGACATCCTTACCACCGCTATGCAATAATGTGCAGCTGTTACACTATGGTACTTACTATGGGTGTAGATAACAATTCAGGACAGTCATACAGTTACTGCATCAGGCATGCTGGGATATACACACAATCATATCAGCACACTGTACTGTTACCAACATGATACTAGTAATACACTTCTATGTAGTCACCCTGTGCATCAGCAACATGTTAACCTGTTCCTGCACTGATGTTGGAGTTTTCAGGAGGTAGCACAGTTTCACCATATGCACAGGGTGTGAACTAGATATACCTGAGTCTGCCACTGATACCACCAATTGACATGTATGTGTATGTGTGTTGGTGAGGGACAGCAGTACAGGGTGGGGCACTGTTGGTGCAGTGTGTGCATGTATGTGGGAGCCCTAGGTGTTAACATTTCGCATGTGTGTATGCATGCACACAGTTCCACCTCACGGCTGCCATATACTGGAGTGTGTGGACAGCCACAGACTGCACCTGGCAAGTCATACAGATCAGTGTCTGTGACCACGGACACGGTACCTGTGCCTGGCAGGGGTGCTACGGACTGTATCCGGTACTAAGCCAGACTGGGTACTGTCATCAGAAGCGGTTGTTCGTTGACTGGACACAGGTCCCTGTTGGGACTGTCCAGAGCCACGTGCACGTGGTATCCTGGGGCGGTCTGATGACAGCACAGACCCTGCATTGCTGGGGCTGCTGCTGGCACTATGGGGGCATCCATGGGCCTGTTGTCGTCTGCGCCAACTGTCAGATGCTGCTATTGCTGGCATACAGCCATGTCGACGCCGCAACCGTCCACCATTGCCCTGGCTCATGGACATGTAGTTGTGGAACTGCTGTAATATGTCCCCACAACGTCTGTCTATGACATCGGTGAAATTACAGATAGCATCCGCGATGTCACACATACTGTCAGTCATGGATGTGCGACATGCTCTCAGCTCCCTCAGACCCTGTCTGGTGTACCTTTCCATACATGACTGTGCCTGCATGACAGCCTGAAACATAGCTGAGGTTGACAGATCTCTTTGGGCACGTGTGCTAGAGGCAGTACGCCCACGGATGCTCCCACGAGAACCCATGGGCAACTGTCTGTGTGGTACCATCTCAGGACCCTGACCATGGCTGCTGTGTGGGGAAGTATGTGCCACAGATACCACATTACTCTGGTCAATGCCCACTGTATCCTGACCATCACCTAGGGACATTGGTGACATAGGATGTACTGGCAGGATGACTGTGCACAATGATGGGGTTGACAGCTGTGTACTGTCAATTGGCTGACCAATGATGGACCTTGACACACCTTCCTGTGCCATTACACAGATATCAACATTATCAGTACCTGTGGCAGCAGATTCAGGTTCCCTGCTGCAGGACACCAGAGCAGCACCAGAACCTGTGGGAGGAAGACAGGAAACACAGTTTACAATGTCTACACAATGTTGCCAGTGATGCACACATGCACACATGCACACGTGGACACATGCACACATGCACACATGCACATGTGCACACGTGCACATGTGGACACATGCACACATGCACACCCCGCAGTATACACACAGAGCACTACTGAGGTACACTATTATTACTAGCACTATCAGGACTATTATAGGTATTGTTAAAACACACTCACCAGCATGGCTGGGCTGCCTTGCTGTAACACTGGAGGGACCTGCAGAAATGAGGGGATTAGTGTCAGTGGGCACAACTGTGCCATTGATACTGCGTATGATACAGTTCAGTAGTACAACAGTTGCCTTTCACATGTCAGCTGCTGATATTGGCAATATCACACCTGCACAATTACATACTATGTTGACAGCTACATACCAAGGACACACCTTACACATGCATAAACTAACAGTGTACAGAACAGTCAAGCGTACATATGGCATATTACCTGCATGCTCCATGTCGTGTTGCTGTGTGGCTCCAGCCTCCATCATAATGCAGGTGTGTTGCTGCTGATGTTCCTGGGCTGGAGCCACAACACTTAGGAGTAGCCCCTCCAGTCTGGTGAGGGGGGGATGCGTGGCTACTCCACCTCCTGTGGCAACCTGTTGCCTGTGGATATCCGACGCACGCTGACGGACATTTCTGATTAGATCACTGCAGTGATGTCGTACCTGCTCATATGTCCTATTATGCGTGCCAATGTCATTTACCCTACGGACAAGGTCTTGCCACAGTGCAGCACTCTCCTGCTGATTCTGGCTGGTGCAGGAAAACAGTATGTCATAATCCCGCACCAGGCTCTGGTGTATCTCTTCATCTTTTGCAGCAGAGTAGGCAGGATTTCGCTGACGCGCCATGTCCTTGAAAGAGAACACAAACAGGATATCAGCAAACTATGTCAGCAAAATATGGCACACATACTATACATGATACTCAACTGTACTGATATACTACTACTCCCATATGTAGCACGTGTGTGTCTCTTGGTGGATACACATGTACATGGCAAGATATCAGTGCTCTGCCGACACCTGTGCAACAAGACCTGCCACATTTCATACAACATAGTATCAAGCCCCATCAGTCAGCACACTGAGACAGGTCCAATGCACCACCTCACTCTGGGGGTTCATAACAAGGTACTGTATGTGGAACGTCATCCACTAGTGTGATCTGGACACAAAATAATCGGCCTGGATATACATATCTCACCACCACCACCAGCACAGTGGACTACTTTGAAATATATGTGAATAGACAGATTTCCACTTGTTAGGACTGAGATGGTATCCATGCAGCCCACTGGGCCAGTGGAAGCCACAACCCACAATGCTGACCCCTTTGTAAATGCTTCCCACGAACATCCCCAAGAATACATGGAACATGCACACACAATTCTAACCCAGACCCTATGCACAAAGGTTAAGCATCCTGTCTGGTGGTCCCCAGCCAAAGACAAATTGTATAACGATAGAAGGAGGCTACTGCAGGACAGAGCAGAATCACATAAAGGGGAGGCATCTGTGGTCGGCACTAGTAATAAGCTAAGTTCGCTCATAACAACATCCAAGGCCAACTCTGAGAGAGAAATGGCCAAGGACACTAAAGATAACCACAAGGCCTTCTTCAGTTGTGTTAGAAACATGGACCAAAAGCCTCAGATATGCTCAGAGTTAGTACACAACTACATATAATTCACTGAACCCACAGATATTGGCAACATTCTGGCAGACAGGTTCAGTGCAAATATCCCTCCTCCCTCTCCCCCAAAAGAAGAAATACTTATCACAGCTGAATGTAACCTCCCTGTCATCTCAGATGTCCAGGTGAGGGCCGCCCTCAGCAAAGCAGAACACGCAGCAACAATGTGACCTGATGGTATCCCTAGATGTGTGCTACGTGAACTCCAAGAGGAGCTACAACCGCATATAAAACTGATATTTAACCTTAGCCTTACTACGGGATATGTACCTGAACCCTGGCGTACAGCAACAGTGGTCCCACTCCACAAAGGAGCCACCTCTACTGACCCTGGGAACTACCACCCCATAAGCTTAACCAGCCTGGTCTGCAAAGCTATGGAAAGATTCATTATGGAACTCATATACAGCGATATTGGGGACCTACAGACACTTGATCCCACCCAGTTTGGCTTTGTGAAGGTCTGATCCTGCCTTTTGAACCTGGTTGACTTTTTCAAAACAGTCACTACAGCCATTGATGAGGGCAAAGCAGTCCATACAGCCTATCTGGACTTGACTAAGGCCTTCAACACAATACTCCACTCAGACATCATAGACAAGCTCATCAGCTTAAATGTTAATACATATGTCACATGATGGGTTGCAAACTGGTTGAACAACAGAATCCATAAAGTCAACATTGCGGGAGCCATGTCAGACTCAAAGCCAGTCACAAGTGGTATACCACAGGGCTCTGTCCTAGGACCCCTCTTGTTTGGCATTTACTTCTCAGCTGTGAAAGCAAACATGGGCGGGTTGTGGATGACAAAGTTCCCAGATGACTGCAAACTAGGGACCATAGTCGATACACCAGCTGACACACACATCCTACAGACAGGCCTCACTGAAATGGATAACTGGTGCCAGAATCATGGCCTAACATTGAATGGCATGAAATGTATAGTCATCCCCTTTGGGTAAAACAACGTACACACAACTTATCACATAGACATACATATAGATACAGACCAATAACACATATGGAGGGTTCACAGTATGTAGACTATTAAATTGTTACTTTACATTACCTGTGTTTGTCACAGCTGGTTGCGTTACCATTTATATAGGTTCCTGCTACTGCTAGCCCAGCTTGATACTGTCACTGATGACAGCTTCAACTTAGTTTTTCTTTTGTGTTTTTATTTCCTTTTTTTCTTTCTTTTTCTCTCTCTCTCTCTCTCCCTCTGCCTCCAGATGGTGCAATGAAAGTATTGCATGCGTGGACTGGGAGTACAGGATGCTTTAGTAGGTATCTGCATATGTCCATGCGATGGCCTCTGCACCAATTGTTAGCCAGCATTTGCTGATTGCATGCAGTCAGTTGTGTACTGATTGCAGTTCTCACTGTGATTTCAGGACAGTGCTATAAAAGGGTATGTGAGATAGGCATTGCCCTTTCAGATTGTAAGGGCGGGGACCATGCTGGTATGCTGTGGACACTGTTCTGTGAGTGTAAAGGTTAGTATCTCTCTCATAATTCAGGCTGTGTTGTAGATTAACATTTCTCCATTCATCTCTCCTGTTTCCTGTACTAAGTGTGTATGTACACTGACACCTACAACTATATATATATATATATATATATATATATATATAGATAGATATATATATATATATATATATATATATATATATATATATATATATATATATATATATATATATATATATATATATATATATAACTGACATTATTACCTACTAGCTACCAACTAGCATGGCTGTTTCTGTTCACACACTACTATTATAGAAATCCACTAGATTTGACAGTAAATATACATGACATGCTTTGTGTACTACACATCCTATATTCCCTTTACATTCATTCCTACTATTACATGATATATTTATTGTAGCACAATGTTCTTATATAACAGTCATGGCTTAGTGGTAAGTCATGCAGACTACTGTTTCCATGGTCCTGGGTTCGGGACTAACAGTGGGATTTTATTTTGCTTTTGAACTGACTACAGTACCTGTCATTCAGAGTGACTAAGGCACTTTTAAGCAGTTGTAACCGGGTTAGCGGTGGTTTGCGCGGAGCTCCTGCATGCGCACTGGTGTTCAACTCCACGCACACCCGCTTACAACCGCTTAGAAGTGCTTACTCATGCGCACACCCGCGCTATTTTCTTTGAAGGAAATGAAAATGGAGAGACAGGAAAGTGGTGAAAAAGGGGTCACAAAGAGGGTAAGACAGTAGGGAAACAACTTGGGTTTTTCAGGAGGGATGTAGGTAAGGCCCATAGCTGCCCATTTTTTCATCAGCAACAGCTGTGCATATGTTTGCAATTTGGTGTGACATTTGATACCTTCCACCCCTGAGAGAGGTGTAAGGACAGCAATAATACTTGTTGTACAGCCAATTGTAATTGACAGTTTCCATGTCCAGCAGACATGTGTGCGAAATGGGCAGCTATGTATGGGGCGTAATTTTTGTGTGGGTACAGAGTGCCCTTTTTTTTTTTTTTTTTTTTCAGGTGAGACTGGTATGTTAGGTAAAGGAAGTCAGTATAGCTGGGGAGGTAGGTTGGGTAGGTCAATAGACAAGACAAGCAAGACGCATACAGGGGTGGTGTATGACACATGTGGGGGGTTATGCAATTGACGGGGATGGATGTTTGGATATCCAGAGCCCATGAGCCCACAGATGGCAACAGTGGAACTGATATCCCCACCCATGGGCAGTTGCCACTGTACCTTCACTGCCCAGGACAGGGCTGTGCTGGGGGCTGTGTAGGCCAGGCAACAGGCATGCCCGTAAGTTGTGCCACCTGTGCCTCAAGCTGGCGTAGGGGCTCAAGAACAGATTCCTGGATCTCCCTACGCACCACAGTCCGGACGCTACAGAGGGTGAGTGGTGGTTCTCCTCCGGCCACACTTGCAGAAGGGGGACGGGCCCCATCCCCTGCAGCGCTTCCACCCGCAGGTGGCACAGGGCCACCGGAGGAGGGTCCGGACTGGGCACTACTGCCAGGTGCACTCGCCAGCTTAGGTGGGAGAGGTGGGTCCACTGGAACCCGCCTTCCCTGTCGTCCTATGTTTTGCATTATGTCATAACAGTTTGGGTTAGTAACATACAATACCATTCGCAATTAGTTGTAACAGCATGTATTAGTATTCCCATTAACCAAACACCCAGATATTCACACCATTGAACAGCGAGCATAACACATGCATAATTTGAACAGCAATACACAGTCCAACAACATGCAGGGTTGATTGATGGCAACAGGCCATCAGGTTTGGATGTATGAACAGGGCAGATGCATCAACATACATGCAAATATGTATGACCCAACAGGACAAATGTCCAGGGGTGTTAATTGTGATTGCACATACCAATTTCACGTGGAATGGATTATATGTGGTTATAGGGTAGGGTGAAGAAAATATAATTAACACCTTCAAATACCAATACATATGCTGTACATTTCTAATAGCTGCAGATATATACACACTACTGTTCTTCCTACAGTTTCCTATGTGATAACTATTTAAAGTTGGTGATAGGACTGTTACTGCTACATCAATATACATTTTCATTTTTATTCATACACGTTCATATCTGGCTTTGTTCAGCTACATCATCCTGCTACATTTGCTTTATATAGCTATAGACAACTGTGGATGTTTGCTATTTCAGACATTCATACTGTCTGCATATTGCAGACTGAGAGCAACATATCCAGATTTTGGGATACACATTCCAGCTGCAGGCACATTTTGAACACATTTTGCAGTTTGGTTCTGCTTGTCACATTCATTTCATTCTGTACTAACTGCAGTATACTTTATTCAGGAGTTATTACTACTTTATTGGTGGAGTCATAACTCTTTCTCACACTCTCTCACTTGTTTTAATTTTACAATTCAGGATGATACTTACTTCTAGGCTTTATTGACATGTTTTACCTGTAGTTATTACAATCCTTTCCAACAGTCTCACTTCTGTCATGTTTCAGTATTTCAACAGGGATATATTTCACAAGTGTGATTTGCTCATCTTCTGCAGCTGTACTTTTCAGCCTGCTGCAGGTTGTGTACTATTATATTACAGGTGGGGCATTTTTATTTCAGACTTTATTTCAGACATTTTCATTTTTCTGTTTGGATTACAGACTGCAACACACTTTTGTAATCAAGCAATACTTGCAAACACTCTTACACTGTTACTTGCACATTTTATTACTTAGTGACTACATTACACTCTTTTGCTAACTGTCATACTTTTATATTTATTTACAGTTACAGGGAGAGGATTACTGACCTGCCTGGTGGCGCAACTGTTCCAGCCTATCACCATAGGCTCTGCGGTTCGCAGAACAGACACCTGCAGTTGTAATATAAATAAAGTAATATTGGAATACACATCTCCATAATATCAGCTAGGTTAATTTCTTACATACATAATTAAATGTAACTTACTCAGTAGTGGGGCAATGGGCATTTGCCGGGCCTCCTGGATCCAAAGGTTCAGTTGGTCCTGCTTAGGCCTCTTCAGGTCCGCATGGTGGTGACGGACCTGCTCACCAGTCCTTGGAATCCCTGTGGCACTGGTGAGATCATGAGCCAACCAGTCCCACGCCTCATCCCTATATGCTCCCCATAGGATCTGGCCCTGCATGAGTTGGGCCTCATGATTGTGGACAAGGAGCCAGACCATATATCTGGACTCCTCAATGCCCCACCTCTGTGCTCGAAAGCAACTACCCTCACCTACTCCTGACATTCTGGCTGCAAGTTAGTTCTACAATCGGTTATGCTGTGTATTCCTGCCTATGGGGCTTATATATGCCGTTTTTCCCACACTTATCTGTGATTGGCCATTTTGGAATTGTATCAGCTTCACAAAACCTGCTTTGTCATGCTCCTCTTTCTATTCATTCCTATATATTTGTTATTACTGCATTTCTAAGTACCGCTGTCTTGGCTTAGTGGTTCAGTACCTTGACTGTGGTGCATGGTATCCTGGGTTCGAACCTGGCCACTGCTTTTTATATTTTATGACTATCTAGACAGGCTAGGGGGGTGTGTCTGTGTAAAGGCAGTTTTGTTACAGCTTGCTCAACATTGCCCATCGGTTAGCTTGTTACGCTGTGCGCAGCTCAGCAAACGGGTTATGCTGGTTTATGCTTCATTTGGCTGTCAGCATGCATATTACGCTCAGCTCAGCTAGGGGCACACAGTTTCAGCATGTTGAACCACTGCTCACCTACAGGCTCTCATTTTGCACCTGTTAAACCACTGCTCATCTTTGGGCACTCATTTTACATCCGTTAAACCACTGCTCACCTACGGGCAGATGCACTCACCTTGTTAAACTGTAGCTCAGCTATAGGCACATCTGGCATTTTTTATTATTTTGTTATCTCACATTTCTTCAAAATAAATGGCCTATTTCATTACATTTTACATAAAATATAATTTTATATGTGTACATATATGTCAGGGACTTGTTTCGTGCTTATTTCACTAAAAATAAAAATTGATGTTGTGGGGGTTTGAACCATGACTGCCTGCTATTCAACCGATGTCTCTACCACTATGCTATTGCTTTTTGGTTTACTTTGCATAGTTAGTTCTTATATGCTTTTCCACTTACTGCTAACTGTGGCTGAGCTACGGACACGCCTCAAGAAACGAGCACACTCACGGGCAAACATCTTTACAATTAAAAAAATATACAACATGCTCATTTATATAATTTTATGTTCATAGTCTGTGGGGGCATGTGTTGTGTTGTGTTTATTCACATTTCCATGTACTCTGTCGTGGGGGTTTACTTTGGGCACTTTTACTCTTCTGGGGGCGTGTCCGCTTGCAGGGCTCGGCCTACGGACATGCCCCCTACTCTCTTCCATGGTCCGTGTAAGCCTTAGGTGTGATTCAGCATGCCCTCATGCATATGCATGACATGCTGACATCACACCATTTAACTGCAGCCTCCGTGTAAGCCTTGTAACTCTTACACGGAGGCTTCGTGAATCCTGCCCTTTATTTTCCAATGGAAAACATAGTATCTCAATTAATTTCATTCTATATGAATTCAGCATCTTTGCTGTTGATGGCATTTCACTTTGCTGTTTTTTTATTAATTGTAGCAGTTGAGAGCTGTACAGAAGGCATGTGAAGTAAGAGGTATAAGAAATGTTAAATGTCACATCAGATGGTTCCTGAGAGTGCAAGTGTGAATAATAAAATGGAATGGAAGTCTGCAATAGGTTTTAAGAAAATATTGTTCAGGTGCTCTTCAACGGGTTACATGAAATAAGAACATGACTGTGCATCTCAATTATTTTGAGAAAATATGTTACATAAGAGATTAAGACTACAGCCATTGTAATACATCATCCAAGTAATCAAAGCAGATCGATACACAGTGCAAATACCTGCAGGTTTACAATAGCTCTGCAATATAGTCAGCCAATAATTTGTATATGACCACATTTTTAAAGGCAATGGCTAGTATGCACAGTCTCTTCGAAATGTATCAGAAGAGGTATTTCTCTTAACTGCAGAAATGCTTTTGCTTGGTATAATATTCCATTTAAGTATATTTGACATCTTTGTTCTGGTACTCAAATTCTATAAATGTGCAGTATCTCAAAATATGAGAAGTGGGCAAGAAGATAACTGGAGGGGAGTTAATATCTGCTGGAGCTGACATTCCTGTTACCCCCCCCCTTCCAAAGTTGTGAAAGCTTTTCTTATAAAGTAATGTCTTTCATAATGATTTCATGTTGACATGACTGAGAATGAGGGGCTATGCTCAAAACCACAAAATCTGGGACTTTAATTAAATACGCTGCTCTGAGTGCCAAACCATCAGAGTCCAATCAAGACAAAATGTAGAAGAAAAACAAAATATTTCAATGGCTTGGCTACATGACAGCTTACTTAATATCTAGATGGAAACAAAAAGGTTGTGAGACATGAAAAAAAAAAATACTTTTTAAATACATTACAGGAATGTCAGTCAAAATCAAGTATAAAAAAAACAAGCAGCACTCAACTCAAACCACTTCTTGCACTGCAGTTCTAATTATAATTTATATCCAGCTTTATAAAAGTACCAAGTAACATGCTAAAAGTAGCAATCTCTGTAATATCCCCACTTGTAAAAATGTTTCTTATCCAAAAAAAGACATGCTGCCTGACAACAACTATTGAATTGTTTCATGGGGAAAACATGATCAAAGTAAAAAATGAACAACAAACAAGAAACAAGCTCAAGATAAATTGCTTAAAGGATTACTGCACAGGTTATGGACCACACATGATAGATTGGCATTCTGTTTAGTTTATGGGTAAAGCCTACAAAAATCACTGCAAGTCTCCAACAAGTGTAGTGCGCTTCTGAAAATACCGTAACCCTGTCCTTTATTACAAATACTGTCATATGCATTTCAGTACCTAAGGCTTATACGTTATCTAGATATGTAAATATTCTCTGCATAGCAACAACAAAAAAGCTTTCAATGTTGGTAATTCCTTAGCAGTATGCTTATTAAAGCTTACTTGCATCTTACAGTCTTAGACAAGCTTACCTAATGGTCATTAAAGCATTGCTACTTAAACATGCATTTTCTGAATAATAATAAGTATAAATCAACAGTACAAAAATATGACAGAAAGCCTGAATATTCTGCAAAATCAAGGACAGATGAAAAGCCACTGTAGTATTTTTGTTTACCTTAGATGGGAGATACTCTGCACACATACACTGCATAACTGCTCCTTGCCTTGCTTGGACACATCCAGAGTCATTACATGGGGCAGTGGGATGCAATGTCACAATTATTTTTTCAATAAGTTTTATTTTCATTTTGCATTTATAAAAGACAAATTTACAACATGGCCATAAGAGAAAGTTATACATTGTAGTCAATATAGGAACATGAAGGTCATATAACAAACCTATTTATACTATATCCGGTTTGATTCTTAGCTAGAGCGTCTTCTGCGTGGAGACATGCGTGAATGGGTGTACCTTCGTTGAAGGTTGTGCATCAGGGCTGGTAACTCAGCACGTAAAAATCAACTACCAATCATTAGCGGACCGCGACCCCTAACCGGGAAAAGCCGAAAGACACAACAACATAGATGCTTTCTCTAACAAGTTTAAACGATATAAATACAACACATACATTAATGTTTGCAATACCATATTTTGTTGTGAGTTTGTGAGTATATTGCTAGATTCCCTTATAACGCATTAGGAGTGCATGATGTTTTATGCTAGTATGATATTAAAGGTTTGTTCCCAAGTTGCTCGAGTTTTGCTGTTTTTGTTTCTTTTATCCATTACTATTTGATAAGCTAATAGGTGTTTAATAGCCACTTTCTTAAAACCCTCCCAAGAGATGTTCATAGAGCCTATCCATTTGAGGGCTATATATAGTTTCATTAATGAGAATATGGTTATAAGTGAGTTTGCTTGTTTTACTGAAAGGTTAGATGGGCGAATATGTAACATGGTAAATTCCCATGTAAGTGCTGATGATTGATATCCCACTTTTTGTAATTGCAATTTCAGTGAATTCCAGAGTTTATAGATGCATTTGCAACTCCAAAATATATGCATTAAATCTGCTATCTAATCCTTGCAGTGTGGACAGTATGGTGATTTTGTTGCATTGGATTTGTGTAGTAATGAATGTGTGAAATATGTGTTGCTGTTAATCATAAGTTGCGTGTACAACAGTTTTTAAGGGGTATGCTTTGCAGTGTTAGGTTAATTGCATTTTGTATCTGGTGGTTGTGCAAAGATGGTTGTATTTTCCTCCAATAGTTAGAGAAAAGGAGGTCTTCCTGGAATTTGATTTCCCCCATCATTTTGTATGAGTTTGTATGATTTGTTATAGTTTTCTTTGTCATGAGGATAGTCTCCCAGAGCAGAGTGCATTTTTCCATGTCACTATTGGGTATAATAAGGTTTTGTAGGTAACTGGAACACATCTCTTTGATTTGTCTAAGCATTATGATGTAAGACCTAGGCAGATTCAGACTATTTTTCATTTCTTGGATAGTACAATTAAGTAGTGGGTAGATATCTTGAATTCTTTTTTCTTTTAATTGGGGAAAGGGATCTAAATCTAGCATCTTGTTATCTATTTTTAAATTAGGATTTTTATGGAGGGGTTGTAATGTTATCAGAGCTTGCCCCAGGTTTAAGGAATGAAATAGTTTTTGTGTTATGTTTATAGAATGTTTTAGAGGGTCTATAATTTTGTGCGCTTGTGGATCTTTTTTGCTCAAAAAGGAAAGTACTTTGGGATTGATGCCTAGTGATTTGATGTATCTGTAATATATTATCACTCATGGTGGTGACCAAGTTTTTGCTGATGGATTATACTCTGCTATTCTCAGCTTTCTGTTAGTGTGGATAATAGAGTAAAACGTTTTAAAATCTAGTAGGTTCAGATCCCCTTTGTTCTTGGGTAGTGTTCGTTTCTGGTACAAGATTCTAGTCTTTTTAGGATCCCATATACATTTTGTTAGGGAGGTATGAATTTGTTTAAAGAGTTTTCAGTATTTTGAACTTTCAGAATTTTGGTTTCAAGATTTTGGTCTTTAGGATTTTGGGCTTTCAGGATTCTGTAGCACTCCTATGTGAAGACCTAAGGATAAGATATATACTTTTACTATTTCTGAAAACATGAAATTAGATAGTCAACCATGTTCACAAAGAAAATAGCCACTGTCATTTAAAACAAAATGAGCAAGGTTAGCATTCACAGCAGAATATAACATCACAATGCTTTATTAAAACAAAATATACAGAGTTAAAATTGTGTAAAGAAGTTCTGTTTAAGGTGAAGAAATGAAAGTGCTATTATTGTCCATTTTATTTTTATTGAAGCATTGCAGTCTACTGTTTTGATGTGGTATGCATTCTACGCAGGGTACTCTGCTTCATTTCCCATTGTTTGCAGCTTCCACTGAAACTGTGTGGAGTATTATTTTTCCAAATTCTCTTTATCAATATTAGATGTTTTGCCATGTCACAGCTAATCAGTTTACCTCACAGCTAGTAACACAGTAGTCTGATCTTTGGAATAGACCAGTAGGAAGTTAGTTGATCAGGAAGTTGTTACTGCTCCCACTCCACCCCCCCACACACACACACACGCACACATACACACGCACACAAATACACACACCAGTACCTGGATGCAGAATCCTGTCTGTAGCAGCAGCTCTTGTAAATCCTGATGCAGAATCCTGTCTGCAGCAGCAGCTCCTGTTTCCCAGCACTGGAATAATAAGCCAGTTCCTCCATTCAAAAGTCCACAGAATAAATGTAAATGCCTCCATTCAAAACTCAGCGCCAGACAGTTCTCATGCAAAAGTCTGTAAAAGCTAAGTGGAGGGGGGGGCTACGACCACACCCCCCCAGTGTCTGTGTGTGGTGTAACATTGTTAACTTCTAGCACATAATAGTTATATAAGACAGCTAAAGAATGTCGTGGACAATTTCAGTGAAATGCAGTACAGCAAAAACAGGAGCAGACGTCTTTGTCTGTAACATAGATAGTCCCAGACTGGGGTACAGGTAGTTGTGGCCTGGAGTCAGTTTATAAGTACTGACAATTCCAATGGGCATGCTCATACAAGTAGTTAAAAGGACCACAGTTTTGTTGACCTTTGCTCAAAATGACCCGTTATGTATAAATAAACAAAGAAAAAACTTTACCGTGACTGCCAAAGGTGGTTCCAAATGAAGCAAAACGTCTGTATAGAAGTTGAAACACACCACCACAGGCTGCAAAATCAATACTTCCGAATAAAATGCAAGGACTTCGAGCAGCTACTTGTCTATTTAAAATGTCTGAAAATTAATGTCATCCCTGTATACCGCTGTAACAAATGGAACAGGAATATGAGTTAGTGCTGAATAGGCTGCTTCTACCTAGTATATGTTTATCTCGCAAGGTAGTTGCTTTTATTTTGCAATCTGGAGCACCAAGGAGCTTGATTCTATTTGTTTAAGAAGTTGTCTATTCCTGCATTATCAAGAAGTGCCTTGTCTTGTTATAAAAAGACTTAGATTTAGGAAATTTAATTAGTGGTCGATCACTCACTTTTATATATAATGGAGCTAGTATCATCAAGTCCCAATGTTAAGAAGTAACAGATGATTTATTTGTGTGCCCTAGCCACCATGGGGATAAAAAAAATGAAGCAGTAATAGCATGGGCTAATCCAGAAGGGCTGCTTCAGCCCGCTATGCATCTAGTCGGAAAGGAGGTTGTCTTTATTTGGCAAACCGGAAGTATGTCTCTCATCAGCTTTTTGATTAATTAAGAACTCATTGGTTTAAAAGAAGGTGTTGGCCTAAGTCTAGCTATTTGATTGGTGTCTAGTTTTCATTTTAGCACTATGGAGCCCAATGCCTTACAATCTGAGGAAGGCTTTTAGCCAAAAGGACTTATCGTATACTAAAAGGCTTTATTTTTAAGTTTTATGTTCTGTTTTAAAGTTTTTAAAGTTTGTAAACTTAAAATTGCATTTTATTCTAAAGTATTGATTTTGCAGCCTGTGGTGGTGTGTTTCAATTTCTATATGGATGTTATGTAGAAATATGTCTATACATGCATGCATATATGAATACATATCTGTCAGTCACTATCTATCTCACTCTCCCACAGACAGTATCGCTATCTCTCTCTTAATATATATATATATATATATATATATATATATATATATATATATATATATATATATTTATATATATATATATATATCTGTGGGTCTCTTATGAGTTGATCGGCAACTCAAATCACAGTCATTGACAAGTGAAATCACTGACATTGTAATACGGATCGTTTACCAGATCGATGCAAAGACGCTACCCATGCCTACCATGATTTACTAAGTGTGGCAGTGTCATGCAACCATGGTAGGTATGAGTAGCTTACTCTTTGCATCGGGTTACCTGGTAAACGTCCCAGATTTTGGCGTCGGTGATTTCACTTGTCGGTGAACTCACTGTCGGTGATTTGAGTTGTCGATCAACTCATAGGGACCTATATATATATATATATATATATATATATATATATATATATATATGGTCCTCTTCACATGGTCGACTTTTCAGAAAGTCGACTTTCATATGGCCGAGACCATATGATCGACTTTCGAAAAGCAGACCATGGAGAACCGCTATCTCTGTACAGTGGAAAATGTCCTCTTCTGCACTGTAGTGCGATCTCGGAGTTGGTGTATTTAAGTTACGGTAGGTGTGGGGGCAGAGCCCCCTGCTAACAGTTGAAAGGTAAGTGTTTGATGTGTATGTGTTTATTTTACATGGTCATTTCAAAAAGCATCATATGGTCTCGCCATATGAAAGTCGACTTTCTGAAGAGTCAACCATGTAAGGTAGACCCATGTGTATATATATATATATATATATATATATATATATATATATATATATATATATATATATATATGTAAAAACATAAATCTATCTATGAATCGATATACATATATATATATATATATATATATATATATATATATACATATATATATATATATATATATATATATATATATAAACATATAAATCTCAGTCTTTTCCCATATATCGACATACCACACACGCACACACATATATATCATATACACACACAGCTACATATATATACATACATACATATATATATATATATATATATATAGATAAATATATATATATATATATATATATATATATATATATATATATATATATATATATATCCCTGTTATATACATAAATGTGTGTGTGGATGTCTATATTGTCTTATATCCCCTTATAATAGTGAATAAAGCTGCACTATCCCACAGCTATAATGTTGCTCCAAGGATCTAATGCAATGGCCCAGCAGTACACAATGCATTTACCTACAGACTGCTGTGCCTTCTTGCTGTCACCACACATACAACATTGAATTTGATTTGAGTTTTCAGTATTTTGAACTTTCAGAATTTTGGTTTCAAGATTTTGGTCTTTAGGATTTTGGGATTTCAGGATTCTGTAGCACTCCTATGTGAAGACCTAAGGATAAGATATATACTTTTACTATTTCCTGAAAACATGAAATTAGATAGTCAACCATGTTCGCAAAGAAAATAGCCACTGTCATTTAAAACAAAATGAGCAAGGTTAGCATTCACAGCAGAATATAACATCACAATGCTTTATTAAAACAAAATATACAGAGTTAAAATTGTGTAAAGAAGTTCTGTTTAAGGTGAAGAAATGAAAGTGCTATTATTGTCCATTTTATTTTTATTGAAGCATTGCAGTCTACTGTTTTGATGTGGTATGCATTCTACGCAGGGTACTCTGCTTCATTTCCCATTGTTTGCAGCTTCCACTGAAACTGTGTGGAGTATTATTCCTCCAATTTCTCTTTATCAATATTAGATGTTTTGCCATGTCACAGCTAATCAGTTTACCTCACAGCTAGTAACACAGTAGTCTGATCTTTGGAATAGACCAGTAGGAAGTTAGTTGATCAGGAAGTTGTTACTGCTCCCACTCCACCCCCCCCCCCACACACACACACACGCACACATACACACGCACACAAACACACACACCAGTACCTGGATGCAGAGTCCTGTCTGTAGCAGCAGCTCTTGTAAATCCGGATGCAGAATCCTGTCTGCAGCAGCAGCTCCTGTTTCCCAGCACTGGAATAATAAGCCAGTTCCCTCCATTCAAAAGTCCACAGAATAAATGTAAATGCCTCCATTCAAAACTCAGCGCCAGACAGTTCTCATGCAAAAGTCTGTAAAAGCTAAGTGGAAGGGGGGGCTACGACCACACCCCCCCAGTGTCTGTGTGTGGTGTAACATTGTTAACTTCTAGCACATATTAGTTATATAAGACAGCTAAAGAATGTCGTGGACAATTTCAGTGAAATGCAGTACAGCAAAAACAGGAGCAGACGTCTTTGTCTGTAACATACATAGTCCCAGACTGGGGTACAGGTAGTTGTGGCCTGGAGTCAGTTTATAAGAACTGACAATTCCAATGGGCATGCTCATACAAGTAGTTAAAAGGACCACAGTTTTGTTGACCTGTGCTCAAAATGACCCGTTATGTATAAATAAACAAAGAAAAAACTTTCCCGTGACTGCCAAAGGTGGTTCCAAATGAAGCAAAACGTCTGTATAGAAGTTGAAACACACCACCACAGGCTGCAAAATCAATACTTCCGAATAAAATGCAAGGACTTCGAGCAGCTACTTGTCTATTTAAAATGTCTGCGGAAAAATTAATGTCATCCCTGTATACCGCTGTAACAAATGGAACAGGAATATGAGTTAGTGCTGAATAGGCTGCTTCTACCTAGTATATGTTTATCTCGCAAGGTAGTTGCTTTTATTTTGCAATCTGGAGCGCCAAGGAGCTTGATTCTATTTGTTTAAGAAGTTGTCTATTCCTGCATTATCAAGAAGTGCCTTGTCTTGTTATAAAAAGACTTAGATTTAGGAAATTTAATTAGTGGTCGTTCACTCACTTTTATATATAATGGAGCTAGTATCATCAAGTCCCAATGTTAAGAAGTAACAGATGATTTATTTGTGTGCCCTAGCCACCATGGGGATAAAAAAAATGAAGCAGTAATAGCATGGGCTAATCCAGAAGGGCTGCTTCAGCCCGATATGCATCTAGTCGGAAAGGAGGTTGTCTTTATTTGGCAAACCGGAAGTATGTCTCTCATCAGCTTTTTGATTAATTAAGAACTCATTGGTTTAAAAGAAGGTGTTGGCCTAAGTCTAGCTATTTGATAGGTGTCTAGTTTTCATTTTAGCGCTATGGAGCCCAATCCCTTACAATCTGAGGAAGGCTTTTAGCCAAAAGGACTTATCGTATACTAAAAGGCTTTATTTTTAAGTTTTATGTTCTGTTTTAAAGTTTTTAAAGTTTGTAAACTTAAAATTGCATTTTATTCTAAAGTATTGATTTTGCAGCCTGTGGTGGTGTGTTTCAATTTCTATATGGATGTTATGTAGAAATATGTCTATACATGCATGCATATATGAATACATATCTGTCAGTCACTATCTATCTCACTCTCCCACAGACAGTATTGCTATCTCTCTCTCAATATATATATATATATATATATATATATATATATATATGTGGGTCCCAATGAGTTGATCGACAACTCAAATCACCGACAGTGAGTTCACCGACAAGTGAAATCACCGACATCACAAAATACGGACGTTTACCAGGTAACTGATGCAAAGTCGCTACTCATGCCTACCATGGTTTAGTAAGTGTGGCAGTGTCATGCAACCATGGTAGGCATGAGTAGCGACTTTGCATCAGTTGTACTGCTGCTTACATAATGCATGGGGCGTAGAGCTCTGCATACTTACCTGTCCCATTTAAGGGGGGAGGTTCAGTCATGCTATGTAAACCATCCCATAGGAGTTAATAAATTGCTTTGCTGAATTATCTTTCTTTATTTTCTGCAAAGGGGGGGGGTAGGTCTGATAGTTTTAATGAGATGATCTCTGTTCAGATCTCAACAGGGAGGACCTTATCATGGGAGGCTGCAGTGGTTGCCTATATCGGTAAACACATGAAGCACTACATTGCTTCCCCTTGTGGGGATGTCATGTCACTGGTCCAGGTCATTGTAGTTACGAATGTGGACTAATCTTTAGCCAAGTGAGCTTCAGCACAACTAAGCAACACAGTTTGTGGTTACTTTATGCCACCCCAAACCATGGTGTACTGATATATCTTGATAGACACAAGTACATGCCAATAAAAACAATGGGTGCCTGGATTCACAGGGCTGCTCCTGTAGCTGGCAATGGCTTGATTAGGTGCCCTTTCAGTAGTGAATGGCACCTACAGTGTCCCTAGGAAATCATAGTGTTTCACTAAATTTGGATGTGTATCTATCCTTAATGAATATATATTCACCAATTGTATTATCTTGCACTCTGTTAGTTTTAGTTCTGAACATGTGGAAGGATATGTACTCTGGTATGGCTGTGGTGCTGTCCACAGCCTTGACCCAGGTGTCTGTAACTGCACAAATATCTGCATATTCCTAGGTGTGGACACCTTCCACAGAGTGTGGTTTAGTGTTGCTATTCCCATGGTGTAACAGCATAACAGTGCTTATAAGATGCACTGTGGGGGTGTTGGCAACATTGATGTGTATCATACCTCTCAACTGTCCAGATTTTCACAGAATGTCCAGAGTTTTGGGTCTTATTGTTGGTCTGCTCCTAATAAAATTTGTCGTTTTCTGGCAAATCAGTGGGATGACCTGAGGATTTAAATCACTAAATAATTACACACATTTGAGTTTCAGATTTCAAAATCTCCAGAAAATGTATGTTACAACAAATCCTGTTACTCTAGCAACTTTCTAAGTTTATAAGAGCAATATTTAAAATATGTCTCTATTTTTTACCTTTTTCCTCCCATTTTGTCAGGCTTTGTCCAGATTTCTTACACTCAGAGGTTGAGAGGTATTGCCAGTACTCAAAATCCCAGGGGTGAGAGATGAAGACCATCTCTGGCAAAGCACTGATGCCTGTTGAGCTGCACACATGTAGATGTGTATGATGTGAGTGTGGGTGGTTCAGGAGGTGAGCTGTGTTTGTTGGAAAACTGCTCATTGCCATATGTACTGACTGTTGCTTGATACACCATGGGATCAAGGTTTAAAATACAGTCACATCTGTCACAGGTTGTGTTTGTGTGGCATGGGGATAGAAGGGTGGGGACACTTTCCACATCTCAACAGCAGTCATTGGTAGCACCATTAGCAATGCAGCCATGCTGGTGTTTACATCACAGCACTCTATCATTAGGCAGTATCATGACAGATGGTGAAATGTCACATGCCACCTTTATGTAGGTCCCTTAAGGTAACACAGCACCTGGCAGTGTGTAATACAATACTTTGCCAGACATGTGGACCTTGGATTGACCATAATCCTGTCATTAGGCATGGTCCCAATACCATACCTACAAATGTAACACTGTGCAAGTCCTGTAAAGTTAGGGTCATGCTGCCACATCCTTGGGGTTTACAACCTGACATGCAGTGTTTGTAGGCATGCTTTCCAGTGGAGATGTGGATACCTGTGCATGCACAGAGGACTTGTTCAACTTTGCTGACATTATTCCGGCCTTGCAAGCGTACAATACCTGTCAAGCAGTCAGACAGCAAACTGGGTGTTGCGTGACATGGTGTGGGAATACAGATATATGTTCCAGGTACATAATTGTACAGTATGACATGCTTAGGAGATGTGGCAGGTAGAGACACATTGGTAAAAGGTGGCCAATCCTCTGCAGTAGGCCTCATAGCCATGTCATGCAGATATCCACCATTATTCTGTTGAAGGGCTGAATGCATGAAGTGCTGTGAAATTGTCACCTAAGATGGATCAACTACACCATGCTGCTTGTTTCAGCAATCCTGGACATTGCACATTATATTGTGACACTGCAGCTGTGCTCCTAATCACCACATGGTCAGTTTCCTAGTGACATACTATCAACCCTGGTACAAAAGGCATAATACATGCAAAAGCCAACTGATTGCTCAGGTTGCTAATCAAGTCATCTACCTTGAAAAGGGTATGTGAAGCCTACAGAGCCTTTCATGATGTGGGGCAACTATGTGGATGAACAAACAGGCTGTTTCCTGCTTCTCATCATGAGCTTCATAGTAATGTTTTGTGTTTGATGACAGAAAAAATATCTCATAGTATTCTATGAGAGAGTTTTTGTGGTGAGACCAGCACTAGTAGTAGCCAGGCACCAGAAAGTGTGGGGACTCTCCTGCTTTCAACATTCTTCACAAGGTTATTGTGGCCTTTCAGTACACACCATTTGAGTAGTGTCCAACTGCAGAATACCTGAGTAAAACCTCCCACCTTACCTTCACAGTGTATACATATTATGCTTCCCTCTATTGTTTGTCTGTGCTCTGTACAGACACCTTGGATGACTTTTTTCATGGAACATGATGGAAGTAACTGCAATACCTAGTTGCACAGCTGACAACCAACATGCAGTGCCATATGGTGTCCCCAGATCTCCCAGCCATCTGATATGTAAAGCCATGAAAGAAGTTAGCATGGATAAGATCACTAACAATGTTGTACACCTACTGACACTGGACCAAACACAGTTTGCTTTGCTCAAGGGCAGATCATGCCTACTTACCCTAACTGGTGGGCCTCATTGAATGCTGCACTATGCAAGGGATGAAGTGAATGTGACTCACTCCACCTACCATGGCGTGACAAGGTATTTGACAATATTAGGCCAGCAGGCCTTGATGAAATCTGTGTAGGTTATTTACAGAGTGCTATGTCAGCTGGTAGATAGCCAAGTGTCTAATAGTGATAATCTGGGAAGTTAGTATTGGGTAGACCTATGGTACAATGATGTCAGTGACTAGTAGACTTTCCTCAAACATCATGTACCCCTTGTAGCCATTCCCTTTTCTGAAGTCATGGCCACTGTCAGTGACTGACTACATTAGCAGGTGATTGCATATTAGGAGTTGTCACTGAATCCCACACAGAACCAACAGTTTTCCAGGGTGGTCTGGAACACACTTTCATTTGTGTCAGAACCACTGACAAATAATAAATGCCAAGGATTGCATAATACTATCCTTTTGGAAGTCATCCACCCCTGAAAAATATAGTATTGTCCAAAGACTGCACACAACTGAGCCATTACTCATGGACTTATGGACACAGAGAGTAATGTAGCTTTTGACTGTCACTGGTCAGCAAGATGTGGTGATCCATTTCATTTTGTACAACCTACACAGAAAGGTATGGCATGTAAATCCCAGACTGTCATTGATATACTGTATTTGGCATTCATCACACCAATCACTGAGTGCAATGGCACCTCTGGTATGTCACTACACAGGCATATCTTACAATTGTAGCAGCCACATAGGTTCCATGGAAAACCAATCCACATTATAGATAACATGTCCGATGTAGTCCGTGTCAAGACCATAAATGTGCAGTCTGTCTCCTACATGGCTGCCATAAAGGGAGGTGTTGGATCTCACTTTGTACATCCTGCTTATCCAGTACAGAACTAACACATGTATTATCTGTTCTACACACCTACAGCATCACTGTGGTACAAATAGTACATGTTGGAGAGACAGATATGTAACACAGATACTACACACTATATGTACAGACACCCCATGCATGTGAACCCCATGTCTGCTGTAATGCACATCATGTGCAAGTAACAATCATAACTGGTGTAGTGCAAATGTCTATAATGGACACTGGAAATTTGTACATGGTTCATCTACATCACCACAGCTTGTGGATGTGTTAGCTCCAGAAACCCTGGTGACATTTATCAAGGGTATCAGACCTTTTTCTATTAAAGGGATTCCCAAGTAGGCTGAGTGACACCATTGTCCTTGTTAGCCTGTTATACACATATAAACCTGTGAAGCCATGCACCTATAGTGCTGTACCTTGCTGGAGACATATTTTTTCTGTGCTGACATTCCATCCTATGCTGTGATGTCAATGGTTTTATTGCCACTGTGTATCCATAGGTGTCTCCGACAGACTTTTGAAACTGAACCATAAAGAGGTACATGCTGCTGCTGGCCTTCCACCGGTGACACCAGGATCCTGGACACTTCTGCTGCTCTTCTGCATGCAGCATTATATCTGTAGAATGGTGTCAAACCTGCTCATAAGTCCTGCTCTGTTGATCTATGGAATTCACATCACAGACAAGGTCAGCTCACAATGCTGCCCTCTGTTCCCTGTTGTGCCTCCCCCTGGATGACTGGAGTTGATGGTATTGATGGAGGCCTTCCAGGATGATAGCCTTCTAAGCATCCCTAAAAGGGGCATACCATTTAGAATACATTTCCTGAAAGACAACAAAATAGGAACACATGTTAGGATCACATACATGGAAGGACACTATGTAGAGATACAGCAATAACAGAATGGTTGGCATTATCCACTGCTTGGTCACGCATGTCATATGCCACAGTGTGGAAATATACTAACCATGTGGAAACAACTCAGATACTAGCAATAGTCAGCTATTCCCGTGTGTGTCAGGACAGATACTCCTGTAAGATCACCCACCCAACACAGGAGTCCATTGTAGTGTGTCCCCTAGGACCAACCCCCTGATAATATGTCAAAACAACAGTACCAAACAAATAGCAGTGTGGTATTATAACCACTATAAAGGGACATTCCCAAGACACCAGTGTGCCACATTGACAAAAACCATTCCACCCTTGATATACTATACGTCTTCTGTAGGTGTAACGGATCTGGAGATAAAGGACATGTCATCATTACAGTTCTAAGAAAGGCTTAATGCTGTAATCCTCATTCCCCATAAGTATATTCACACATATACATCATTTAGTAAACAAAAGGGTTACATACCTGATAGAGTATAATACTCCTCTGTTGATATGTTCAGCTATATAAAGTGTTCGGTAATGTGTTTACTGTCAGAAGAAAGTCTCATATAGACTGGTACCCCTAGCTAGCTGTTTGCCTTTTTAACATGATTCTCATTACCAGGTGATTGGCTCTTAACCAATCTGTGGTTCTGAACTGCTAATTGCAGCTAGCACAGCTGATTTGCAGTATAATCAGCCAATGACATGCAGCCACTGAACAAGATATAAGGCCTTCATGTAGATTAGAAGCCCTTTCTGATATGTTGTGCTGATCATTCCTGGGGTCAAGGTACTATGTCATTGCAGAGTGTATGTCTGTAGCAGCTATTTTTACATACAGATGTGTGTGCTACACACTGCAGATGATTCTGCAGGCAATAGGCATAGGCAGAGATTGTGAACACTTTGGAAGACAACAAGCTGTAAGTGTGGGAGCTGTGGCAGCCTTGTTGTAGAGGCAGGGCCATGGTGTGGGTACCCGTTCCAATGCAAATTAAGGCATGTTTTTAAGATAAGTATGTTAGATAACAGTATCACTAACAGAGTACTAGGCAACATGTTTGTTGTGTCCTTGAGCAACATAGGCATAAATATACCGTTATGTCACCCATTTAGGCAACTGTCCGGCCATGTGTTACATTATGGTAGTCATTTGGAATGTGTGTGCTTGCAGTCCTTGTTACTACCAGGTGCTCCATATATGTATGTTAATTGTGCAGCTGTGCTAATCTGTAATCTCATTATGAAATCATTGTGTGCTACTCTCTGATATTAGTGGGCCTCATTTGCATTGCCTAAGTTAAAATCCTCTGTGACTGCATATTAATGCATGACCTGACACTTTATGCCCTTATAGGATAGCTATAGGGATATGGTAAGTGGGTTCCTATCTACAGGCCTGTGACTTCCATCACTGAAAAGCAGACATTTCATTTGAAATGCATTGCGTGGATAAAGAGTGCATGAGTCATTGATTGCTGGATTCACAACAATGTTATTTAAATGCTATACACCACTGGATTTGAACCCAGGACTATGTGTGGCAAAACTTACAGTTTGCAAAGCATTTAACAGACTGAACTACTGAGTCACTGTTACAGCAAGTGTATTTGTGAAGGTGTAAGTGCACACATACAGTCTGTGCCATACCTCCATTATATCCATTATTTTGTGCTTGTCTTTATAGGGATGTATTTATCACCAGAGTCCCAGCTGAACATGTATTTGCCATTAATGTTTTAGCAGGTGTTCTTGTACATATCGTTGTTAAAAGTGTCAGTTTACCTGGTATTAGAGACCTCAGTTACATCGATTAATCTTTGTCTGGTTTTCACGTGGTATAGTCCTGTGCCAAACTGGAAATTACACTTCCAGTTTTTCCATTAGTTTTTCAGCAAGTTTGAACAATGTGGCATGATGCACAGCTGTGCTTACACATGCTTAATTATGGTAATTTGCAATTACTATGTTGTGCTTAATCCATCTGTTTTAATTTAACAACTGTGTGGCTTGGCAGGTTAATGCAGTGTTCTGCAGGTGTAATGGTCTTGGGTTTAAAACAGAGGACAGGTGTTTATTTTGTTCATAGGTTCATAGATGTGTACTAGGCTAATGACTCTGGAGCCTTTACAAGCCTAGCTCATAGATGTGCACTGGTATCATGCCACCCAATGTACGTTCCCAGTGCCTCTATCAAGTAGAACCACTGCAGTGATCCCTGAGTTGAACTTTTTATTTCCCATCCATTCATCAAGATTTCTCTTGAGGAGGGCCAATGAGGTGCTCTGCTTGACATGTATAGGAAGTCTATTCCAGAGCAGGGGCAGTCCCTGGGTTATGAACCTGTCCCTTCAGCATGTTCTGTTGATTGTGGTAATGAGGTTGAGGTCTCTGGAGCATGTGGTTTGGAGGGCTTTGGATTTCATTAGATGCAGCATTTCTAGCAGAGCTGGGTCAGGATATCACTTTGTAATTCAAGCAGAGATTACCTCTTAGTAGACGATGTGAGACAGAGAATAGCTGGAGTTTTTTGAGTCTGTCCATGTAGGACATGTGTTTAAGGCCTAGGATCCTCTCTGTGAGGTATGTTTGTGGCCTGTCCAGCTGTTGCATGTGTCTAGTGAATTATATGCCAAATGGGGCATTATACTCGATGAGTGACCTAATGAGGGAAGAGTTGAGAGAGAGATGATGACCTCTTTCTTCCTGGATGCAAAACCCTTGGTAATGAGATGTGCCACATAGAAGGGCTTTCTGACCACAGTGGCAATGTGGTGGTCAAAGGACAGGTTGCTGTCAACCTGTGTCCCCAGATCTCTTATAGTGGCTTCAGTGTTCAGTGGACTCCCATTGGTGTGATAATTAGTGGGAACTGAGTTTTTCCCAAAGGGGATGATGACACATTTTTTGGCATTAAGCTTAAAGCCATGGTTTTGACATCAGTCATTGTTCTCAGTGAGGTCTTTCTGTAGGATGTCTACATCACTTGGAGAGATAATAATGGCTCCCAGCTTGGAGTTATCTGTGAACCTGGTCAGCCAAAGTCCCTCCATGTTGGCCTGGACTTCTGAGAAGTAGATGTTAAACAGGATAGGACCCAAGGCTGATCCCTGTGGGACTCCACTCATGACTGGACGGCAGTCTGACTTGGAGTCCACTACTTTCATACTGTGTATTCTATCTGTGTGCCAAGTTGCTACCCACCTAGTGTTATAGGGGTTGATGCCTAGTTTTGTGAGTTTATCAATAATTCCTGAGTGGGGAATGGTATCAGAGGCCTTGGCCAGATCAAAGTAGGCTATATGAACTGCCTTTCCCTCATCCACAGTTCTGGTGACTGACTCAAAGAAGTCAACCAGGTTGAGCAGGCATGGTGTACCTTTTACAAAACCAAATTGTGTTGGATCTAGAGTTTGGAGATTCCCTATATCCTTGTTAATTAGGTCCATGATGATGCGCTCCATAGCCTTACATATCAGACTTGTCAGGCTAATGGGGCGATAATTCCCAGGGTCTGAAGTCACTCCCCCTTCATGGAGAAGGATGACTGCAGCAGTGCGTCTTTATTATCATTTAAAATACATATATCAATATAACTCCATTTAGCTTAGTTTAGAGAGCTGTGCAATGCACTGTATCGTGCAGTGCTGCACAAAAAATCTTTAAAGAAAATAAAAGAGGGGAGATAGAACAGTGGTTAAATGGGGTGCAAGCAGGGAGAAAACATAATGAAAGACAGGTAGGTATGTGCTGGAAGGGTGTAGGGAAGAACCATAGCTATCCATTTCTTGTACAGCAACAACTGTGGACTTTGACAGAATTTGTAGATGAATTTGGACTGTCTCTCCCAGATAGACAGTGGGTGAAGAGAACATAAGTGCATTATCTAGCCAGTTGGACCAAATTACATGTGTCCAGTGGACACGTGTGAAATGAAGAGCTATGTATGGGACGATTTTTTATTTATTTATTTTTTTTGGCACAGGTGCTCATTTTTTTTTAAGGTGAGAGTGGAATGTTGGGGAAGAGACATAAGTACATGTAGGGGAGGTAAGGTGGGAAGGTGAGCAAGCTTTTGCAGACAGCCAAGACAGACAAGACAGGAGAAAGGTGTGGTGTGTGACACAAGAGGGGAGTGAACACTTTGGATGGGGAGGGTGTTGTGGAATCCTGTTCTCAAGTACCCCCCACAAATTAGCAGTGTGACTCAATTCCCCACCCCTGGGAATATCAGGCTGGGCTCCAGGGTGAGGCTGCCCTACCAGGGTGGCCAGCATGCCCTCCATCTGGTGCAGGCAGTAGCCAAAACCATGGAACACAATCCTGTGCACTCAACCTGGCAGTTAATCATGTATGACATCATCCTCTCCACCACTGCTCACAGAGGAGGCAATGGGCCCCATCCTGAGAGGTGGAACTACCTGATGCCACAGCTAGTGCAAGGCAGCAGAGGGAGCACCACCAGGCTGCATCCCAGACATGCTGTGCCCAGGTGCCATGGCTGGAGGAGCCAAAGTAGGTGAATCACCTGGAACCGGCCTACCTTGTCGTGCTGTAGTATATTAGGTATAAAGATAAGTTAAAGCTAGTAATAACCAAACCAATGCTAGTATTAGTATAATGGAATGTAATATTAATTAATTCAAATAATTTCTTTCTTTATTTATTTATTTTACATTTGTTGACCGGGATAGTCTAATTGGATTTATGTCCATTTTCAGTAGAGTCTGGGGGAGATAAGCTCCAAGAGATTACTAGACTACTAACATACAGGTACTAGTTGTTACACAGTTAAATACTGCAAATTTTAAACAGTTCAAGAATCTTCACAGTTTATACAAAAAACATGTTACAAGCATTAGATAAGATATTTTAGACTTTATGTACAAGATGTCATTAGTAGCTAGACAGTGATTGTTAAACAAATACATACTTCAAATTTCAACAGTTCAGAAATGCTCACAGTTTAAACAATACTTGTTGCCTGCCTTAGGTAGGATGCTTTAGAATTATATGCAGAAGAATTTAACTAGGTATTTTAAATTATCTCTATTTGGATAAGATATGTTTTTGCCAAGGATAGGCCTTGATCTAAAAAGACACAGATAGAGAAGGAATTAGGTCTTAAGTGAAGGTATTTGGGCTATAGTATGAGATTAGTCTGGATTTGTACAGGGACATAACCAATGGGTTTTAAGACAGAGTTTTAGATTGTGTTTAAAAAGTGTAAATGAAGACAGCGATGTAAGTTCATGGGGGAGCTGGTTCCAATACTTTCCAACTGCATTTGAGAACAGAGCATCTCCTGTCATGTTATTAGGTTTACATGTTGATACTAGTAGTTTATTAGATGAGCATAAAGTTAAAAGGTTCTTATATTGGGTTATGTGACTACCAAGTATTGGGGTATTGGTAGGTTGGAAAAGGGTTTTGTGTGCAATGGTGAGTTGTTTAAAGTGAATCTGATTCAGAAGCTCTAACCAGCCTAATTGTTTCAGGTTATGGCAGTGATGGGTCTTAAAGGAGGAAGCAGTAGCAAATCTGGCAATGCTATTGTAAGTGTTGGCTAGCTTGTTAAGGTTATTTTTTGACAAGTTAGTACATATGGAAGAAGCATAGAGAAGTGTGGAGATAAGGTGGGAATAGGCAATAGTGGTTCTGGCTAGTGGGGAGAGAAAGTGTTTTATCCGATAGAGGGAACCTAGTTTCCTGTTGACAGTTTTTATGGCATTGTTGATATGGGTTTCAAAGTTCAGGTTGTTATCAATGGTTACCCCTAGAAGTTTAGTTGTTGGATCGGGAGATATGAGTGTACCATTATTGGATAAGATTGAAAAATTCATCGGGACTGATTTACGGGTAGGAGTGAAGAGGAGGAGTTTTTTTTGGGGGGGGTTTCAAAAGGAGGCAGCGTTGTAGAAACCAATTTTCTGTTTTAATGAACATTGTCTGTGTTAGAGTCTATAGTTGGGATTGAGATTTAGCTGAGCAGATTATTGTCGAATCATCTGCATATTGTACACAATTAGTTAAAGGAATAGCTAGGTTGTGGTCACTGATAAATAATGAGAAAAGGAGGGGGCCCAATATAGAGCCCTGAGGAACACCTAGGGTAACTGGGAGATGGGATGAGAGGTTGTTGTCCCATAGCACTGCCTGCTGTCTGTTATAAAGGTAGGACTGGAACCATTTTATAGTCTTTGTGTCCAGAGAGAAGGATTTCAGAATATTGAGAAGTAAGTGGTGGTTGACCATGTCGAATGCTTTTGAAAGGTCGATGAAAAGTGCTGAAGAGAGAAGATTGTTATTATGGTTTTTATTGATGCTGTCAGTGAAGGATAGGAGTGCAGCTGTTGTACTGTGGAAAGGCCTGAAGCCATGTTGAGATTTGGCCAGTAATTTTTTCTGGAGTAGGTATTCTAGTAACTGTCTGTGGATGCACTTTTCCATTATTTTAGCTAATGGGGAAAGAAGTGCTATGGGATGATAGTTAGAATATTCTTTGGAATTTACACCCTTGTGTAGGGGGATAATATAGGAGATTTCCCAGATGGTGGGAATAGTGCTTTCTTGTATGGTTCTATTTATCAGCAATGATACAGGATAAGCTATGACTCTGGCAGCCATTTTCAGGTATTCAGCAGGTAGCTGGTCAGCTGAGGGGGTAGTAGGTTTTAGTTTACTTAAGAGGTTGCAGATGAGGGAAGTTGGGACAGGTTGCAGGTTTAGAGTTGGGAGAGAGTTAGTAGTATTGGTTGGAAGGGCAGAGCTATCGGCTGTTAGTTGATTAGCAAGTGTTTGGATGGTCTCTGTAAAGAAGGTATTCAAAGCATTTGCAGTTTGGTTTGGATTGTCAGAATTTGATCCTATAGGGGGTGGTGTTGCAGATTGGCCTGGTTGAAGTAGTCTATTTATGCTAGCCCAGAACTTGTGTGGATTATTTTGGTTGGTCTGTTGAAGGTGGAAGTAAATTTTATTTTTATCTTCGAGTATAGCTTTCTTAGTCTCATTTCTTTTTTGCCTGAATTGCTGTTGGTCTACGGGGTTTTTAGTTGTTCTCCATAGTGCCCAAACTTTATTTCCCTGTTGAAGTTTCTGCCTGGTTTTCTTTGTAAGCCATGGGGTGGGTTTAGATGTAATTTTGATGGAACGCTTTGGTGCATGGTGGTTAAGGATTGTTAAGAATTTTGAGTTAAAGTAGTTTGATGCTTCATCAAGTGGGAGGTATTTTATAGGTGACTAATCACATTCTTTTAGTTCAGCTTGGAAGATATTGGGATTAAAGTTTCTGTTGTTTCTTATTGTTTTATGTATGGTTGGGTTGTGTGAGCTCGACCTTTGCCTGATTATTTAAGTGAGAGAATGGTCACATACATTGTCAGGGAGAGTCCCTACATTATAGAGTTGTTGGTGATTATTTATTAGAATCCAGTCTAGGATGGATTCTTTGTTATTGGGTTTATTAATTCTGGTTGGGGAGTTAATTGTTTGTGAGAAGCCATTAAGGTTAATATGGGAGGTTGGTGATTCAGTAGAGCAGTCCTTCCAGTCTATATTAAAGTCACCATGGGGAATTTTTGTGGAGAGTTCAGCAAGGATACCTTCCAGAGTCGTGATGTTGTTACCAGGGGGCAAGTATATACATATTATATTTAAGGATTTACTGTGATTAAGTTGAAGTTTGGTGCTAATGATTTCTGCATTGTTTTCAGAAGAGGAACCAAGATCTAGTATAGATATTTGTAGCCCTTCTTTATAGAGGATAGCAACACCCCCTCCTTTTTTTACTTTGCAGTCTTGTCTCAAGATGTTGTACCCAGATGTAATAATTTCCACATCTTGTGTAGTAGGTTTTAGCCATGTTTCTGTTAAAAAAAAGTATATCAAAGGAATGAACATCCAGGAGAGCATGGAGGTGGGCAATTTTATTATTTATGCTGTGAATATTGAGGTGAGCTATATAGGGTGAGTTGGGAGATTTAGATGGGATATTTGGGGTAGAGGGAACATGAATTTGTCATTCTGTGCTAGTTTTATGCCCTGGTCCTGGGTTAAGATGAATGTCCCCATCTAGTAAGGAAAGGTGAAATAGTTTGGTTAAGGGACTGTGGAGGTTAAAGTAACAGTGAAGAGTATTTTTTAGGTTTTAGATAGTTATATTTGATATGGTTCAGTCTGTGATATTTAACGGATAAATATCTAGGTAAAGATGTTATATTTATGTGTTCTGGGGAGTTAATTAGAGATATAGTACTTGTTTGTGCATTAGGGAAGTTTAGCTGTAAATATTTTGACTGTTCATATGAAGTTAGCAGGTAGGCTGCTGTTAGAGAAAGTAGGAGAAAGACAATGATTAGGAGCTTTAGTTGGATTTGGAAAGGTCATGTTTGCATAGTGACTAATAAGCTTACTGGTGTTCTTTAAAGGGGAGGAGTTATACTAGGGGTGATTAGAGAGAGATGTATGTAGACTGTTAACAAGATGACTATTGTGATTGAATTGGAGAGGGAGAGGGTGTGGTGAGAATGTATAAGCTTAGGAGCAGTAGGGGTGGGTGGGACATGGGGGTAGGGTAGGGGAATGGGTGAGCCCGAAGGGCAAACGGTGCAGGTAGAGACAAGATAGGTAAGGAGCTGAAGAGTACAACCAGTTGAAGCAGGGACTACAGTAGGTAGGTAACCCTAAATACTGGAATAAAGTTAAAAGAGTAGATAATAAACCTATTTGGAGGGTGTGTGAGAGCTAAACATAAATATAAATAGATGTTATGGGCTACAGTTTAATAGCAAGTCTGTGGATAAACAGTATATAGCAAAGGTGTAGTACAGGTCAGGAGAAGGCTTCAAGGCCTGGAAGGGACAAGTCTGCCACCTGGTGGCCCAAATTAATTTATTGTAAGCAGGGTAAAAAAGGAGGGAGTTTAGGTTCCTAATGCAAGAAAAGGAGTAGTGGTTCTGAGTGTCTTTAAATGGTGGGAAAAGTAGATTAGATTGGTTACAGAGTGGGGAGGGAGTAAAGCTACTGGTTTTCCTGGCTAGCGCTTTATAGCCACCTAGATCTAATAATAAGTTATAGGCTATACTGGCCGTGATAGTTTAGACACATACTTTCATGCTCTTTTTACTGAGAAAGTACAGGGATAGGTTGCTCAACTGTGGAGACTGAAAGGAGTTTGGACAGGGCCCTTGATCTTCAGGTTGTTAGTTTCTGTGTCCTAGAGCAGTGTACTCAGATTAGAGAGCTGGGATTGTTTTAGAAGGAAAAGAGAAAAATAGTAGAAACAAGATATTTAGTTTAGTATCAAAGGCGTTGTAATTAAACAGAATATTACAAGCATATAATCACGTAGAACTGTACAAAAATGGAGTTCAGGCTATCAGATTCTCAAGTTGTCTAGAAAGATGCATCACTCCTTACAAGTATTGTAATCAGTATTATAGCAAGTCCTTATCAAAAGTAATTAAGCAAAATTCTGGTCAAATCTTATTATTCTAACTAGGCTAGGAACAAGACTATAGGAAGCTACAAGGTGTATATCCAGTTAGGTAACAATGATAGCTGTAAATTTATCATTAGCGCTAACACTATAGAGCAATAACTATAACTATAGCTTAACTATAGCTTACATTAATAATGTAATTCACGCTTTTTATTAACAGCTCATATATATAAATAAATAATGCAGATAGTAACTATATATGTAAGCCTATATGTGCTTAATGAACATAAGTATTGTAAAAGCATAGCATGGTTAAATAAGCATATACAATTATTCCTGTATGAATGCTATCTGCCAAAACATTTACAATTGTTACAGCACTCCCAATGTTTTTAATCATAGACCTGAAACAATAACCTTAGGTGGACATTGCAGGGAAGTAGATTTCTCTAATGTAATGCTTTAAATATTGTATTAAGGTATATTATGTGGAACACAACATTGAATAACACAACATTAAGTATGTTAACAGCAAACCAGAATGAAATATTCCATAATGCCAACAAAACAGTCAGTTTAACAGAGTATATTAATATTAAATCATAATAATAAATAACATTATAAATTAAAGAAGATAAGGGGTGGGGAGACAGAGGAAACCATACCGTTATTGAAGTCACAGATTATATCAATACACAGACTGCTAATACATACTTCTACAAGTGTGCAGCGTCAGTTGAGAGTACAGTGACTCAAATTCTTCTATAGATGATGTAGCACATACATACCTCGCAAGCTATTAGCATGGGACAGTACGCACCAAGCACTAACAAATGCAGGTACAGAACTACACGTAACTGTTTCAAATAATGTGTACATGCATAACTACCAAGGTGTTCTGTTTACAGATTTGCAAATACATTGCATTCCAGGTAATCATTTATCTACTAATCATGGACCAGACAGATTG
This sequence comes from Protopterus annectens, assembly GCF_019279795.1. Lineage (NCBI taxonomy): Eukaryota > Metazoa > Chordata > Ceratodontiformes > Protopteridae > Protopterus > Protopterus annectens. The sequence goes on from NC_056728.1 coordinate 1,998,288,230, forward strand.
TGCAGTTGTCATTACATTACGAAAAATCATGTTACTCGAGAGGTATGTTTGTGAACATTAAGTAGACTTGACAGCCATCATGTCATAGTTGGCAGGCATGGGAGTAGAACCCAAAAGCTGTGACTGCAGGGAACATGTGGACATTATGTAATAATTGACTGCACTGACATTAGAACAGACATACAATGAATAAAGCCCTACTGCACTTATTTCAATATATTCCTGTGAAACCACAATCCTGCTTTTACACTTTATTGTCATTGCTCCTTAGAATCTGTGAAGTATACACATGATATCTGCCCAGAACATAGGCTACCTTACCCATATACCTTGTTCTTGGAGTGGGAGGATTAGAGAGCATTATGTGACTGAATGTGGCCTGCAGATAGCCATGAACCATACCGTGGGTTGTGCAATACTTTTATCAAGCCATTACTTTTGCATTAATTATTTATTTCAGTTTTATAGTTGACTGCAACATTATAACAAACATCAGTGAATACAGCCCTTCTACACTTATTACAAAACTTTAGGTATCAAACCACAATCCTGCTTTACACCTTATTGCTTATTGTTATTGGTATTGTTTATTGTACTACAGTTATCAGAAAAAATCTGTACTTACCACACTCACGGCACATCCAGGGCAGGTGCCCACCATGAGATTGAACGTTGGCAGCACATTCAGCTGGTGCTGTTGGAAGAGAAGCACAACATTATGCATACCCGTTTTGCACAGATTCAGCTTGTATTTTAGTAACATTGTGACAAATATACTTACATATCTGTGGGGCATCCCCATCCCTTACCTCTTGGACCCAGGTGAACAAGGTTCCCCTCTTTTTTTGCATTATTAGAGGGTCAGCCCAAGTTGGAAGGTTTGGAGACAAAGCCAGAGAGGCAAGATTACATTGGTTTGGACATGTGCTGAAGAGGTATGCTGAGTATATTGGGAAACAGATGCTAAGCATGAAGCTACCAGGTAACAGGAAAAGAGGAAGGCCTGAGATAAGGTTTATGGATGTGGTGACAGAGGACATGAAGGTGGTTGGTGTGACAGAGCAAGATGCAGAGTACAGGAAGAAATGGAAACAGGTGATCCGCTGTGGTGACCCCTAACGGGAACAGCCGAAAGGAGATGTACTTTATTGTTAATAACTAATAAAACTGTGCCAGTCTTGCAAAGACTAGTTTATTACAGTTTAATTTTTGCTGAGAATTTATCGAGTCACATTGCACAAAATAGTTTGCTAATACTAACAGTATGTTAAACAGTTCTAACCAGAGTTTAACAAGTATAGCACAAGTAAATGTGGCTGTGAACCTAACACTGAATAATACCATTCATTACAATTTCATGTTGTTTCATACTGTTAAATATACATAATTGTCATGCATTGTTTGCATCATTCTGTCAAGAAATCACTGCACTGAGATGTATATTTATAGATAAAAATTGCAAGCAAAACAACCAGCATTATGAATGATTTATATTATGCTGGTATTAAATGTACAGATTTAGATGTTAGACAGACAGTAAGTAAAAACATCATTAGCAAAATGCCACTGATATCCATCATGCTGTCAAGGTATGTAACCATATTGAGTACCTTTTAGAGTTGTCTTCTCATGTGTTTAAAACACATCACTCATCTGTTTTCTCTTTCTTCAAAGAAACTGGAATTATTGAAGTCATATTTTATATTCTGCTAAGGTTTGCTTTCAATGCACAGCAGGATTATTACAGTGTTTTATTAAAATTCTGAATTCTTTAATTTAGCATGAGAATGAACATTGGTAACATTGTTATGAGCCTCATTTATGCACTAATTAATTACAGACTATAGATCAGGATGGACTTTATACAATCAGTAAGAGATATTTTTAGGCAACCTTATATATGGAGAATTAAAGAAAGTGATGTGGGAACAAAATCAGCATTAGCAATGGCAGTTAGGTCTGATCTTTTAATGAGTTCATTAGTGTAGTCAAAGGTGTAGGGCCTAATCCTTTCCATCTCCATTTGTCTACTGAATGACTCTGACCAGGTCACTTAAATAGAAAATGTTCCCGGGCCATCCCTGAAAACAAAAACTTGCATCCAGTGGGATTACCTGGTGAGTAAATATGTAAAATAAAACACATTATGGAGATTTATTATAAACCCCATATACGAGCAGCACTCATATTGTCTCATGCCTTGGCAACATGCTTTTAAAGAGTGATTCATCAAATACTCACAAAATAAATTTTAAATACACAGATAAGCCACCTGAAAAGCATTAATTAAAAAATGTACAAATGTTAAAGAGAAAATACCTTACTATACAATGCAGAGAAACAGGATACTATAACACCTACAAAGATAAAAATGTAATATACTAATTCTGCATGACATGCATTTCCGCATATGTGGTTTATAATACTTTTTTTATTAGAAGTCATTTTGCTATTATGCCTTGGAGAATGCCAGTAATTTTTGCCTTCATAACACATGCAAATAAACTTTTCCACTAACCTTAGAGCCACATGTGAAGAGCAAAAAAACAAAATGTCTGCTCCTTTTACTTTCACACCAACCAGGTGGCAAGGTACATGACACCCCAGGCATTTAGGTGCTGTTTCTGTGCCCTGCCCCAGCCTCCTTCCTTACAATACAGCAAAAAAATATATATGTTTACATTTAAACTGTAGCAAACTGCTTTATACAAATGTAGCAAACAGTTGCTATATTTTATACCCTGCAAGGAGCACTAGGGTCTCAGGTTTTAGTAAAAAATGTATAGATTTTAAAATGTAGCAAACTGCTTGCTACAAATGTAGCTATTTTCTATGGTTTATATCCTGCACGGAGTGATATAGTGCTCAGGTTTTAGTTAAAAAAAAAAAAGATTTTTTTTTACATTTGAACTGTCACAAAATACTTGCTACAATGTTAGACTATACACAGGGCTCAGGTTTGACTTCAAATGCAATACCGGCTTTTAAAACCAGTATTGCAGTTAAGAGTGATCAGGATGATGAATGGACAGTTATGGTCTAATGCTTGGTACCTGAGACAGTTGGCCCTTCTTCTTCTTCCCCCAATCTACGATACTGCTGGCAAGAGCCATTGTCATGCAAAAAGGCGTTCATTGGTGTCATTCACCTTTGCTATCACTTGCTGAGTACAGTGAGCATGTGTGTGCAGGTGAATGACTCAAGCAAGGATGTTGCCTTTCATATTATACAACTGCAGCTGATAGAGTTGTCAAAGAACAATGAAGCTTCAAACAATCAAACTGCATGCATAGACTGTTTACATGTTCTGCCATATCTCACATCTTTCTACAAAAATTGATTCACAGTAATATTGATACAAATCATCCTGCACCCTGCCAAAAGTTGTGCTACTGAGTTTCTCCAACATTACATAATAATTGTCAACACATAAAATGTACATGACTGTGAGACGGCAGCCATTTTCCTCTGGTATTTGTCTTGCAGTATAACCATGGTTTTTGATGGAACTATTTCTGTCAAGGTACCCAAGAGGTACTCTAAGGAATCAAACATCATCTTTATTTGCTGCACAGGGACCACCAGATGTGCCTGCTTAGGGACTCATACAAGAATCTTAGTATAAGGTAGATGCCTATCACTGTCTTGCCAGGGCTGTTACTGATGCCACAAGTTACGTCTCTCTGATGAGCAGTGCAGGCACCACTATAAGGACCACTGGTGGTACACACCAGACTTTAATAGCTAGTAGGAAAAAGCGTTCAGAGTTTTTCTTGTATATTAGTTGTGAAGAATTAAGTTGATGCGTTTCCTTCATTCACAGATCCAAATAATATTGCAAGGAATAGTCCCAAATTATGAAGAAGGATTTCTTTCTTTTATTTATTGATTGACTGACATTTGATTAATGGGGAAGTCCAAGTGGGTCACAAGAGCCTATTTTCAGTGGAGGCTCAAGGAGAAAAGTTCCATTTAACAGAGGAAAAAAAAATCAAAGACATTGGATAAAAACAATTGAAGATTATACATTTAAAAAATAATCAATATTGTAAGGCAGAGAGATATACCAAAAATATGTTACCAAGAGAACAATGAGAAAAAGCAAAGTAAAGCACTATATGCAGTTCTGGAGACTGTCCTTTTGGCAGTTCACATAAGTAATAAGTAAACGTCATGTGTTTAGTTTAATTGCAATTATATAGGGGGACAGATATTCAGATAGATTAGAATAAATGGGAAGTAAGTGATAGGAAGGGGTTATGTAAAGTGGTAGTGAGGGTTGGATAGCCAGGTGAAGATGAGGAAGTGGTGATGAGTAGAAAAACTGTGCAGATAGGGGTGGAGAAAAGTCGAGAATATTGATGTTCTAGCAGGGGTATAGCATGAGTTGGGCCATGAGTTTGATAGATGTTTTTTTCAGAAGATGCTTGAAAGAAGGATGTTAAGTGATAGTTCTAAATGCCTGTAGAATAGAATTGCAGTTTTTAGCGTAGGGTAGCAGTAAAGGCTATTTCCTGTTGCTTTTTGATGTTTATAGATGGTGAGAAGTTTTTTGTCATTAGAACAAAAGGTTTGTTTGGGTGATAAGAAGGAAGTATAGAGCTTAGTACAGGACAGGCATGGGGTTTATAAATGATGTTGTGGGCAGTAGCTAATTGTATAAAGTCTATACAATGGGGTAGTTCAAGCCAGTTCAGACTTCTAAGGGCCTTGCAGTGATATGCATATTATTGTTAATTAACAGCAAATTTAGCAAATCTGTTGTAGCATATTTCAAGTTTAGTTTAAAAGATACCAGCATGTTGGTAAAGATAGTGGCAACATATAAGAGTGAAGGAAGGAGGTAAGTGGTTGCTAGGGTGGTTTTAGCAGATCCAGTAAGATGTTTTTATTATGTCTATAAAGCATGCCACATTTCTGGTGAGGTGAGTTTTTTGTTTTATATACATTTTTTTTTAATCTGGAGTTCAAATTTGAGATTGTCATCAATTGTCACATCAAGCAGTTTTGTATGGCATGCAGTTTTTGTCTCTGTATTGTTAAGTTTGAAGATTATGAAGCTGGATATGTCCTTCAAATGTGTTATGGGAAGGAATATGAGTATTTTCTTTTGGTGGGGTTGAGTAATAATTGGGCATTGTGAAGCCAGCCTTCAACAGAGGTGAAGACTTCTTGAGTGACTTTAAGTAGGTACACAAAATATCAGATAAATGTATTAGTGTTTAATCATCAGCACACTGTATAAGTGATGCTTGCCTTGAAGAGGTATAAAGGTTATTAATGAAAATGTTAAAGAGAAGTGGGCCAAGAATATAGACTTGGGGTTCACCAGTGGTAATGGGGAGGCAAGGCTGCCATCTCGCAGTTTGCTGTCTATAGCTTTGAAACACTGACGTGAAGGAGGGGGCAGGCTGAGGTGAAGCAGTTGTTGAAGACATTTGTTATGTGAGAAGGTATCAAAAGCTTTGGACAAATCAAGAAATATGGAAGAGATAAGTTTTCCAGGGTCCCTTTTCATGCTTATATTATCTACATAGGATAATAATGCAGTAGTTGTACTATGGCCATGGAGGAACCCCTGTGGAGTACTGGTTAAAAGCTGCTTTGGAGATGATGAAGAAATTGAGTGTGGCTACATTTTTATAGGATTTTTGAAAGGGGAGAAAATTGCAATGGGACAAAAGTTACTTTAGTAGACATTCCTCCCTTGTGCACGGGAGTGACATATGATAATTTCCAAATAGCTTGGGCATAAGATTCCTATCAGGATCTGTTGATTAAGATAGCTACCGGGTAAAATATGGCTTCTGCTGCTATGTTGATGTATTCCGCAGGGAGGTTGTGGGCAGCTGGGGAGCAAAGTTTAGGTTAAAGTACATTTTTGTAGTAGACATTTTTACAGGTTTTATGTAAAGCTGTTAGCATTTGTGGCTAAGGATTATTTGGATTCATATTTTTCAGAGGTTAATGCGATAGTAGAGGAGGCAAATGGTAGCATGTTATGGGGTTTTGTAAGGGAGGGTGATGTACTGCTGGTGAGGGCAGCAATGCACTTTATAAAGCATTTATTAAATGTAGTTGCTATTTCAGGGGGGTGGGGCAGGTCTGAGAGGGATAGAGATCTATTTTGAGCCAAGATTGATAAGTGTATGGACCAGAATAAAGAATCAGAATTTTCTTTAATCATTTTTATGATTAGGTTGTAGTTGGTCATAGCGTTGTTTCTCATCTTTGCATGTTTGTTTTTTAGCTAGATTATGAAGCTCCCTCTATCACTGAACATTTTTTTCTCATTTAGACAATCCCTTCCAAGACTTGTCTGTTGTACACATAATGTTTTTGTTAAGGGTGGATAGCCAGGAGGAGTGTTTTACTTTTACTCTTTTTATATGTAGAGGGGCAAAGTTATTTAGGGTGTTTTATAAAAGCATCATCTAATGGGAGAGTTTTTAGTACAGACCCATTGAAAAACCTTAGGTTAGTTGAATAAGTCTTTATTAAAATTTGTGAGATTCCCTGATTGTTTAAGTTGGTAGGTATTAGGTGATGAGTGGCAAGTCTGTGTGTATGTAAGGAGATAGTCACTTAGGGAGTTAGGTTATGTTCCACTGATAGTATATTTAATGGGGTATGAGACTAACATCCAGTCAAGAATTGTGCCCATATTATATTTGCTGTATCTAGTAGGTGTGGTGATTAGTAGAGTCAGACCAAACAGATGTATGCAGGATGAGGGACTATTAGATGTTACATTTTGCCAGTGTATGTTGACATCACACATAATGATTTTTCCATAAGTAATAGTAATAGATACCCAGGAGAGAAATTATCTGATTATTTGTATGTTGTTTCCAGTGAGGTGTAAAGTACAATAATGCATAGTGTTTTTTTTCAGAGTGCGTTTTAAAAGTGTTATGAGTATTTTGACTGAGTGAAATTTGGGGATGAAGATGTAATAGGAAGAGAGGTTGTAGGAGCTGGGATACAGTAGGGTGACTCCAGTTTATTTTATTTGGGGGATTGGTCAGTCCTCATAATGTTATAGCCAAGGTAGTATTTCTTTATCTTTTTATTGGAATGAAGCCATGTTTCAGTGATGGCTAGGATATTTGGGGAATAAAGTGATATCCAGGCATATAGATTGGTAATTCTATTACAAATACTATGAAGATTTAATGTTACCAGACTTAGGTTTTTGGCTAGACATGTGCTTGACAGAATGGAGAATGGTAGGTCTGTGAATGGGAATTGGACTGGGTAGAAAATGTCTTTGTATAAGGAGTAAAGGATGCATTAGGAGGGATGGCTTATAAGTGAAGGGGTAGAGTTATCTGGGCTGTTATGGTGCTTGCAGGAAATGGTGCTATAGAGGTTTGGGTTTAGACTAGTATGGTCAGGGTTTGGGTGAATGTTCCTACACAACTGAATCTTTCAGTTCCAAAACAAAAAAATTGGAATACTTCTTAAGGGTGGGTATGAGCAGATGCTTTATTTTGAGGGAGGACTGACACAGTGAAATATTCTGTATTTAAGTCAGCAACTAGTAGAGAGATTGAAGAGGGTATGAGCTATATTAGAATAGTTATTATGAGTGTCTAGGTTAAGCAGAAGGCTGGAGGTTGGGAGTTGTGGAAGTGAGTTTCAGGGAAAGTAATAATATGTTAAGACGGAGTCAGTAGTAGAATATCAGAGAATAATATAAGAAGCAGAATTTTCCTTACGAGAGTTACTGATTAGGAGGAGAGGTAGTAGAGGGCTGGAGTAAGGAATAAGTCTTTTTGGTGATGGAATAGTAAAGGATTGGGATGTAATTACAGGATAGTGGTTGTCTGAGATGTACAGAAAGAGCTTGAGATGATTAAGAGATTAGGTAATATATTGAGGGGAGGAGTTTGGGTCTATAGCAGAACATCGAAGTTTTAAAACTTCGAATGTTCTCATATCGACCCCTATTCAGGGAATGCTAAAAATAGCGAAGCTGCAGAATACTGAATTTTTTTCCTAGGGAAAGAATTTGGTTGGCTGGTTCTGTGACTTCACTATTTTCAGCACTGGGGTGGAAAGGTACGGGTCGGGTTCAGGTAAGTGTGCAATTGTGTGGATGTTAGAGTTAGGGGCAGGTTAAGTAAGTTAGTGTTAGGGCATGGGTCAGGTGAGTGTGCAATAGTGACAGACTTTAGGATTGGGGCAGGTTAAGTGAGTTAGGGTTAGGGCACGGATTAGGTGAGTGTGCGATAGTGACGGACCTTAGGGTTAGGGTTTGGGTTAAGGTAAGTGGCTAGATAGTAGTGTATGTACAGTTTAGTGTAGGGTAGATGTAGGATTGTAAGTGTATGTGTGTGGATTGCTGTTTTTTGGTGTGCTTGTGTTGTATGTATGTGTTTTGGAATAGTGAATTTTTTCCATGGGAAAAAATTCGCTGTTCTGAATGTTCGATATTTTGTGGTTTAGATATTTTAGGTTTGATGTAATAGCGTTCGCTATTTTCATCTTTCGATAGCATGGTATAAATGTGAGGAGTTTTAATTATCTTGCCATTGAGTGGTCAAACCTGGTAAGGTTTGGCTGAGACAGATGATGGAGCCACTAAGATGATTAAGAGATTAGGTAATTATATTGTGGGGGAGAAGTTCTGTACTATACCAATGTTGAGTGTTCAAATTTGTTAGGCAGTAGGGTATGGTGCAAAGTAAATGTAATATAAGAAGGGGTGGTTAGGGATTAGGGGCTGGGTAGGCTTGGTGAGTGAGCCCAAGCAAATCAAGGGAAAGAGAGCAGGCTACACCTGCTGAGAATGTTTCGAGATCCCAAAAGAAACAATCAGTGGATTATACTCATATCAGGTCAAGACTTCAACCTAGCTATTGTACATTGCTATAAGGATATAAAAGTCCCAAGAACAGCAGATTTAAAGGGTATAGCGCTTAACAGTGTAGTGTAATATTCTTACTTGAAGTCTGCTCCTTTGAGTTAAGGATATTGACCTTTAGTGTAATTGGGATGGTAGTTTGGGTGGGGGAACTTGACAATCAAATGGCTGCTATTAAAGGGTGTCATGCTTAATGGTATAGTATAATATTATTTGCCAGAGTTTTTGTTCCTTTGAATTAAGGATGTTTGAACTTTCCCTTTGAGTGTTATGGGAAATGCAATGGGTGAGGGGAAAAAGTGGAGGATCAAATGGCTGTTATTAAGACTATGTTTAGCAAATACAGGCTATTATTCTTATGTTGCTTTGGGGTAAATCCTAAGTTACACATTTATACAGAACTATTGGACAGGATTTTTAACAGATGTTGTGTAGTGTAGTGCTGAGCATTTCCTCTGTACATGTGCACACCACTTACATTTAAGAAGACACACTTAAACAATGTATAAATGGTAATAGTGCTTAGTTATCTATGTTATCAATAATATACTTTGCCAGATAGTGTAGGCTGTCCTTGCCTACTTTCTGTGAGGAAATCCCTGTGGTCTTGCAGTTAGTTAGCAAGTATGTGCTGTGTTCAAGCATGCAGTTGTGTAGGTTTGGAACACTAAAACCAGGGATGCATTAAGAAATGGAGGGGCTCTCAGGGGAAGGTCTTCTCAGGTGCACACACTGCATTGAGGACAGGTCAGGGAGGGTGAGACTAACTATTCAGCAGTGAAAAGCCACAGTGGCAAATATATCATTAAACTGACTTACTGAAATTATAGTTCTTTGTTATTATAGTTAAACTGTTTAAGTCCTCATAGCAAAGCTTGCATATGTGATAAGAGTGTGGTATATACTGTTTCAGTTTCTACTGTTAATACATGTAGTTTAGAGAGCATTGCACAATAAATAGTCAGGTGATGTCACCAGCTCCATTTATGGCTTTGCATATATGGTATGACTACATTAACTGCTAGATACATAAGGCCAGAGGGACATATATCAACATACTGAAATAATTTAGCACTTTGCTGGTATAGTAGCTGGAATACACCTGACAGTCATAGACATTATATGTAGTACGCCAGGCAATATAATTTCATAGGTAAGTACTAAGCTTGCTGCTCTTGCAGGCCATTTCAAGCCTAGCCAATTTTCTTTTTTTGCTCTGATTAACCTAGCCCATTTGATTATAGACTGACCTTACCCATCCCTTGGTCAATAATTATATATTGTCCTTAATGAAAATAACTGGATAATACCATAAATAATTTGTGGGTACCTATTCATGGGCTAAAGCATTTAGGAGTTGCATTTGTCCATTAGTAGTACAGGGGAAGTAATCCGATAAATTTTCTGTTTCTCATCCATAGATCCAAGTTGTGATTGAACATGGACAGGGATGAACTTTGTTTCATGTGGGTGGGGATTCTGTTCCATAGAGCAGTATTCTATGCAAGATATATCTTTCTCTCCAAACCACTCTGATAATGGTGCAGAAGACATTTATATCCATAGACTAGTATGTCTGATGCCATTTGACTTGCTGATGTGCAGTAAATCCATAGTCTATTGGAGAATGCCTTGTATGCTAGACACAGGACACTGCTTGGCAGTCTGTAGGGACATAGTCATGTTGTTTAGACCTTGTATACTTTAATGTGTCCCCTATTCAGATTTGTTAGACAGCATACAGTGACATATGGGAGTTAGATGTGCTTTTTACCCGTGTTTGGCAAATAAGTTGATGGTGTAGTAGCACATAATACTACATTTCATTTATGTTTCTCTGACTTATCCTCCCTCTTTCTTGCTATATTCTTTTTTAATTTATATTAATGTGTTCCTTATGCTATTCTATTTCTATCCTTTTAATTTGCATTTCTGTACAGCAGCTGCCACAGCAGTTTCTGTGATTATGACCCACTCTACTTTGCCGCCCAGCGAGACCTGCCATTTGATAGATCTTTCACAGTGCCAGCTATGGCAGCCATCCCAGTGTATTCCCAAGGGAATCCTGATATGCTCTCCTCCCCTCCCCTGATTGGGCTTCACTGGCTGAGAGCTTTGCAGGGGTTACTCTTTTACCACCCATAGGCAGCTGGTAGATGTACTGGTGGATCTGTGTATGGATACCTGCATCAGCCACCTGGAAAGACACTTCAGTCCATTTCAGCCAGGACCCAGTGGTGAAAGGAACACAGGGTGTTGCCTGACCTCCAACTGGGGATTACATAGACAGGAACATTAAGTAGACCTACTCTCCATATCTCCCACCATGATATTTTCCCTTTTTATGCCCTTACTCTCCTGTTTATTGTCCAATCCACCCCCTCCCTTTTGTCTTCTCCTTTTGTCCAAGGTCTCTAACTCCAGTTTTCTCTCCTTCCCAAATTGTATGTCAGCACCTGCACTATCAGTTCTGTTTGATTTATGTATTTGTCAGTTAGCCCCTGCTACTTAACCTCACTTTTTAAACATGCCTTCACCTTCCATTGCATCCTTCCCCACCTTTCAGTCTTGGGAAAGAGAAAATGGGCATCAGTCCTACAAAAAATATTGCCCCTTCCTTTCCCTCTCCCATTATATTCATCTCACTTGGGTCCAACAAACCGTGGCTGCTCCCCCATTCTACAAGTAAAGTGACCAAACCTCTATGTCCTCCACAAAGGAAGGAAACCAGTGATATCCAACTAGTTTAACTCCTTTGGTGATCTCTCCACTGCTTGCATGTATATGCACCATTTTACTTAAAGGACTTTGCACACACCACTGTTCTTAGTTTTCAGCAGCATGCACACTGGCAGATCTAAAAGTCTGTTTTCCCTCCCCTCTCGTAACTCTCCCCCCTACTTGTAGTTAGTAATCAGACATAGTAAACACAGGTAACACCACCAGGTGGCAGCATATCCTCATTTTTAATAGAAATGCATAGTTTAACTTTATCCTGCTCCCTGCTACTCCCTTGAATTTACATTTCTATTGTGTTACTTGTATGTCCCTTTAGTGTGTAGCTGCAAATTTCCTTGATATTAAATTTATCTCTGTGCTTACCAGATGCTCTTTGTGCTTGACACCAAACATTCCATTGATTGTTTTTCTTTTTGCTTATTTCTCCTTCTCAGCTCTGTCTGCTCCATTCGCCCTTCAGGCTCACTGCACTCCCCTACCCTGCCACCAAACCTCACCCACCCCCACTACCTCTATGTTTATACCCATATACCCACTCCCACCATCTAATTAACCAATCAGAACCATCTCCACCAACCCATACCTACCAACCATCCCCCTCCTTTCTTCTACCAACTTTGCAAGCTCCCATCTACAGCAAACTCACTATCCAACTTTTCCATCTAATTAACCTATCCTACAAACCCACATACTCACTATACAATATATGCTCAATTTCTATGACAGCCTTACAACTAATTATGCACTCTATACCTCTACATGCATTACTCATAATACTTCTTCCTCTGCCCCCTACTCCATCTTACCAGCCTCCCAAACTTCTCTTACACCCCCTTTCACATAACCTCTGTTTGTCCCAAAAAGGAATCGTTCTTCTCACCATATATCTCTCCTCACCTCTATTACTTCAATGATAGCCTCCTCTTCAACAGAAAGCTTCTTTTAAATATTTCTAAAACTGCCCCATTCCTCACTTTCCAAACTCCACATACTTCCTGTGGCATAACTACAACACAAAGTAATCTAAAAACCTTTTATCCCCCTTCTTGACTTAATTTTTCTCCTCGTTTCTGGAGACATGCACCCTAACCCTGGTCCTTTGGTCAACCAGTGTAAAAACTCAAAACTGCCTTCTTCACTCTCTCTTCACAAAACACTTACTTTCACCACAATTAATGCCCAAAGCCTATGCAATAAACTTCCCAATTTTCATACCTGGCTCTCCCTTAATAATCCCAACATTTTATGTATTTTCGAAACGTGGCTCAAATCACACATGAAAAACTCTAAAATCATCCCGCCTGACTATAGAATAATATGTAATGACAGAACCCAAAAGAAAGGTAGTGGAGTAGCCCTGCTTTTCTCCTCCTCTCTAATTATGACCCCCTTCACCAATCCGATACCCCAATTCACAACCTCCAAAATAACCCTGGCCCTCCTAAACAGTAACAACCACAAAAACATATGCATAGCTTCTCTGTATATTCCACCTCGAAATAATATCCCACTTCTTGAAGATATTCTCTTTTGGTTCTTTTCTAACATAAATAATGAAACTATAATCCTAGGTGACGTTAACATTAACTGACCTCCATTCTCTCAGCCTCTACTGCTCAGAATATAAACCTATTCAACTTCACCCAACTAATCAACTCTCCCACCAGACCTAATAAAGACAACATATCAGGCAGGACTCTTGACTGGATACTAGTATACCACCCCAACAATATTTCTGACAGGGGGATCTTACCCGATTCTCTTAGGAATCACCTTCCCACCTTTGCATGTAATTCACCTTCCTCTCTCCACCTTCAACATAACTATATAACAACCCATACCTTCATTAACTTTAACCCTCAAACCTTCTCTGACTGCTTATGAACTGGACCCCTGCTGTTTCCTATTGTAATGCTTCATTCATTAACCTGCTAAACAGCTTTGCTCCTCCAAGAACTAAAAGGTTTAAATCAAAAATTATTCCCTGACTCTCCAAAGACACCATAACCTTCATGCATCTGCAAGATAAATCCTGGAAACACTACCAAAAATGCAAAACACAGAACTCCCTAACTGAATACAAACAACTCCACAATAAAGTAAAAAAAAAAACAGCTAGCTGCTGATAGAAAATCCTACTACTTCAAATTCTGAAAAAAAAAAAAACGCAAATCCTGTCCAAAAAGGTTTTGGAGCAGTATCTCTGTCCTTCTCATTACTGGACAAAATGACAGTCCTTGCCCAGATCCTAGCTCTCCAGATCATATCATTGCCACCCAATTCAACTCCTTCTTCATTTACTCTATAGCCAAGCTCACCACATCTTTTCCCAACAATGGTTTAGCTCCTAGCACATTTCCCTCCCCACCCCCCCTCTTTTCCAGCTAATTCTAATCACTTCCATACCTTCACCCTCAAACCCATCCCAGTTAATACCATACAAAAACTCTTACAAAACTTAAAACCATGTTCTAATGCCCAAAATAATCTACCATCCAACTTCCTCTAGCTAGCTGATGATGGCATAGCTCTTCCTATCTGCAGTCTAAGCAATCATTCCATTCAATAATCATATGTAGCCATCCTCTGGAAGAAAGCCTTTATTATTCCCCTTCACAAAGGGGGCACCAAAATCAACATCTCCAATTTATGTCCAATAGCCCTTCTCTCCCCATCTCTAATATTCTTGAAAAGTGTATTATTCTGCAACTCCTACCTTACTTAACCAACAATCACCTGCTGACCACCACTGCCCTTCTATCCTTCCTTGATATTGTCAACTGTGCTTGAGACTCAGGCAATATAGTAGCTACCCTTCTTCTTGACTTATACAAAGCTTTTGACACCATTTCCCATGACTTACTCCTGTCCCAGATGTCCCATCTCAACCTTTCCCCCTCTACTATAAACTAGTTTTCCAGTTATCTTTCAAAGTGACAACAGGCCATCATGTGAAAAAATTGTACCTCTTCCTACCTCCATACTCCAACCGGCATACCCCAAGGCTCTATCCTGGGTCCATTACTATTTAACATCTTTATTAACAACTTCTATCACTGCCTACCAAATGCCAATCTTGTCTAATATGCAGATGACTCTACCATTATCTGCTTTGCCAAATCTCTCCCCAAACTCATATAAATAACTCAGGATGCCTTCACCAGCACTGAAACCTGGTTGCTAAACAATCACCTAGCTTTCAATGCAACCAAGGCTATAATCATGATACTTATACCATCAAAAAACACTAAAATTGACAAGAACTCCTTCTCTATAGTCAGCCAAAACAAGACTCCCATAGAAATAGTCCCCCATACCAAGCTACTAGGTGTCCTTATCAATGAACAACCAAAGTTTGACATCCTATCTGCACACTAATATCAAGAAAACCCACGAGAAGCTCAGTATGCTCTATCGAAGCAATCGTTACCTCAACCCCTCTCCTAACTAACCTGCAATCTTCCCTAAAGTCAAAACTTGAATCCTGTTACAATAAAATCTTTATGTTCGCTACCAGCTACAAGTCCTACTTGAGCCACTGTGATGCCCTCCACTCCTTGAATTGACTAGAACTCCCTAACTATCTCTCTTACATTCAACTTTCAACTGTCCATGATCTAATTTTCAGGCCCACTAACTGCCCCTCCCTCTCCTCCATACTCACCCTGCATATTCCTGACAAATCACTCAGATCCAAAAATCAGAATATCCTTGAAGTATACAAACCCTTACGTACTCATGGGCAACTTCTAATGTTATTCTTCCTAGCACATATATGGAACTCACTCCCACCCCATATCTGAATTACCCAGAACCACTCTTGTTATAAGACTTTACTTTATTCCTATCTCTCATCTAAGTGGGAATGTTCCTGCTCTCACCCTTCCTTTCACCTACTTCACCCCTACCCCCTTCAAGAGTTCCTTCACTAATCTAAATCTAACTCCTGCCATCAACTCCTTACCAGCCTCTTACTATTTTTCTCACTATTTTTCTCACTATGACATCTCCTATTATGTCTTGTTAGTAAAGGCAAATGTGTACCTTGGACTACAAAATGCTTTGTTATCTCATGTGCATGCAGAAATGCTTGTCATGCCATTTATCTCAGTATAGGTTCATAAGTTCATAAGTTCATAGGTAGGTACTAGACTATTGGCCCTAGGGCCTATATAAGCCTAAACAAATGGTACCCTGGCTTTTGCCACCCAAGAAAATTATTTTTCTGTGCCCCTGTCAAGCAGAGCCACAGAAGTGATCCCCAGTGTGAATTTCCTATCTCCCATCCAATCATCAAGATTTTTCTTGAAGAGTGCTAATGAGGAGCTTTGTTTGATATAGTTAGGTAGTCTGTTCCAGAGTATGGGAAGTCTCTGGGACAGGAATTTATCCCTCCAGCATGTTCTGTTTATTGTGGTGACAAGGTTTAGGTCCCTAGACCGTGTAGCCTGGAGGGATTGGGATTTCTTTAAGTGGAGCATGTCCAACAGCTTTGGGTTTGACATAGATTTGTATGTTAGGCAGAGATCGCCTCTGAGTAGGCGATATGTGACAGAGTAAACCTGGAGTTTTATTAGATGGTCTGCATAGGGCATCTTTTTGAGGCTGGTAATCCTCTTTGTGAGGTATTTCTGTGGCCTTTCCAGTTGTTGTGGATGTCTTGTGAGGTACATACCAAAAGGGGCATTGTACTCTATAATGGGTCTAATGAGTGATGAGTAGAGGGGAAAAATTACCTCTTTTTTCCTGGATGAGAAACCTTTTGTGATGAGTTGTGCCATGCAGAAGGATTAACTGACTACTGTGGTGATGTGATTATCAAAGGAGATACTACTGTCCACCTGTATCCCAAGGTCTCTTATCACACTTTCGGTGTTAAGTAGACTACTGCCTATGTGGTAGTTCATGGGTACAGAGTTTTTACCAAAAGGGATGACAATGCACTTTTTGGCATTGAGCTTGAGGCTATGGCTTTGACACCAGGCATCTGTCTCAATGAGGCCCTTTTGTAGGATGTCCACATCGTTAGGAGTTTTGATTATGGCTCCTAGTTTGCAGTCATCTGTGAACTTTGCTAGACAAAGACCTTCTGTGTTAGCCTGTACTTCAGAGAAGTAGATACCAAACAGGAGAGGACCTAGGATTGAACCCTGTGGTACTACACTTGTCACTGGTCTGAAGTTGAATTTAGAGTCTGCTACTTTCACAGTGTGGGTTCTGTCTGTGAGCCAGTTGGCAACCCATCTTGTGACATAGGGATTTATACCTACTTTAGTGAGTTTATCTGTAATTCCAGAGTGGGGGATGGTGTCAAAAGCCTTGGCGAGATCTAGATAGGTCGTGTGAACCACTTTACCTTCATCTACAGCTTTGGTGACCCCTTCAAAGAAGTCTATCAGGTTTAGGAGACATGATCTGCCTTTTACAAACCTGAACTGGGTAGGGTCCAGAGTTTGGAGATTACCAATGTTATTGTTTATAAATTCCATAATGATACATTCCATAGCCTTGCAGACCAGGCTTGTCAGGCTAATGGGGCAGTAGTTCGCGGGGTCCATGGTGGCTCCCCCTTTGTGGACTGGGAGTACCATTGCTGTGTGCCAGTCAGTGGGCACAAAGCCTGAGGTGAGGCTATGATTGAACATGGTACTTAGGTGGGGTGCCAGTTCATTCTGTAGTTCATGTAGAACACAGCCTGGAATGTTGTCAGGTCCCACGGATGCTGTGTTCTTCACTTTGGAGAGTGTGTTTTTTACCTGTGCACCCGAGATTACAGGAACTTTGCATTTATCCGGTATAGAGATGGGCCTTTTAGGGGATGAGAGAGGGGTAAAGTTAGCACTGAACCTACCTGCCAGGATGTTGGCAATATCAGTTTGTTCTGTATATTTACTGCCATTGTGCTGTACCTCATGTTTTTATTATCATCATAATTGTTTCTATGTAATAAATAATATAATATTTTTGTGAGTTTAATAATTTTAAATTTTTGTAATATTTTTTCTGGAGCTTTTCTCCCTTGGCCTCCATTAAAAAAGGACTCATTTAGGCCCAATGGACTTTCCCGGTTAACACTGCAAATAAATAAAATAAATAAATATTCATTACTTACCTATTTCTCTTGTGTGCTTTCCTCTGACTGATTTCCCCTTTATCCTACTGTCCTATACTCCCATATTAACTCTTTCATCTGTTTAAAAAACAGCCTTAAAATGTACAGTGTGACCTTTAAGGCTAACAGCTGCTTTTCTCATGTTATTGGAATTGTGTTCATGTAAATGCATTTAGGTGCATACACTCTCTATGGTTAGCATTTTTGTGTTTGTTCAATTATACAGCCACTAAGTGGCTTTCTCACAGTCTCCACAGGTCATGCTCTGATTATGGACAGGATTATTGATTATCTGCTGTTATTAATTATCTGGTGTTTGGGCTGACTTTATACACTGTTAATTTATAATGGGTTCTGAGCAGCATTGTGCCCAGCTCTAGATAATAAACAGCAGATCACTCAGAAACTCAAACTTAGACACTTCAGACATGATTGGGATAGATTTCCATGATACGACTTTTGCATTGTAGACCCTTTTTTGCAAATAAATGAACTCAAGATGACAGCTACATCTTGGTATGAAGAGATACAAGCTCTGAAAGCTAAGCATCAATTAAAATGTTCAGACATTGACAACTTATCTAATGACATAGATAAGAAGCAATCCTATATAGCTTTTATTTCACTTGACCCAGATTGCACCCAAGAAGATGAGATGAACTGAAAAATGATCCAGAAGAAACAACATAAAAATGAATGGAGAAGCAGAAGGAAAGGAAGAACATGATATCCTATTCTTCTCGCTAAGTTGATTCCTTCAGTATTGCTTCTAAAATTGTCCTATGGTTTGAAGGAGCTCAGATATCTCTAAATCATAATCTCTAATGCCATCTCAAAAAAGAAATTCTGCAATGATATTTTTTCTATCATGTTTGATGACTTATGTTGATAACATCTCAGGATCACTATAGTAGGGCCTGGACTGCTCAACAGAGCTATAACATGGAAAGGAAGGTTGAGGCAGTGCCTTTTCTGTTTGAAGAGATAACAGACATGTCTTTCATCAAACATCTAAATGCAAAAGGCTGCAAAGATTTGATGTTATATATTGCAAAAATAAAAAATACTGTTAATGACAGAATCCTTATCTGTGACAATCTGGACGCAGCATTTTCATATCTTCTAACATAAACAATTTTTTGATGATATCATGAAATGATAAATTGTAGAGCCTAAGAACCACATACTAATGTGGAGCAGTATAAAATTTTAGGATCAGGAAAGAAGAAAAAACATTATTTTCCACTTCAGTTGTCATTGTTTCATCTTGTAAGCTTCAAGTTCTTGCTTGCTCTCATCCAACCTAATTCTACCACACTTTCTTCGTAACTTTCCAAACTTTGTTGCCTGTCACTACCTCCTAAAGTTTTACATCCCTTGTGACATATTTGACCAACGACTAAAAAATTACCTCATTGTAATTCCCTAAAAAAAAAAAAATACTACTTATTGAATTAACCTAATGTAATTTTCCTAATGAAAATCTTTTTTTTTTTCCTGTATTATGTAACATCTATTTGAATTGTGCAATATGGGTTTGTACTATACAAAATATGTACTTAACATTTAATTGAAATGTATATTATGGATTTGTGCTCTTTCTGTACTATGTATTTGTATTTCTCTGGAGCTTTTCTCCACAGGGCTCCATTGAAAATGAAGTTGTGTTGTATCATTTGCCATTCAATGCCATGATTTTTGATGTATCGTCATATATAGATATGAATATACTTATTTTCTACTTAGTTTAATTCTTGAACTAGATATGAAAGTTTAATGATTTTTGAACTAGATATGAAAGTTTAGTTGCCAAAGAAACTAAGGGTATGTGCTTTACTTAATTTATGTGCATTGATGGTCCATTTGGTGTGAGTGCAACTCAATTTCCACTGGCGAAAACACCTACAATGTAATTACCTTTTGTGCTTGCAACTAATTAATATATGTGAACAACGTCAATTTAGTTCTAATCAGTTTGACTGCAATGCTGATATTGAGTAGAAATAGAACAGTGAGGCTGGTTGATATGCCCCTGACAATATGTTATGGGGATACTCTGATGCAGTCCATGTTATAGTAGGACTCAGTGTCTGATGAGAGAACAGTGTGCAAAGCTTCATGCTCTTATTAATGATATATCTGTTCTTCAGTTCTGAATGAGTTACAGGTTTTTGGCTGAGATCAGTTTGTTGACAATGTAGTTTCTTTGTTGAATCCTTGTCATTATGGTGATGATGGAAAGCTTCTTGAGGACATTCTAACATAGACTGTAATTGTGGAATATGGAAGTGACCAACTGTTTGTTAATGGATACCTATCAAGTAACTGAATGGACAAATTGTCAAGCATCATATGGTCAGAACCATATTATCAACAATCATCATTAAAGTGCATTTGAAAAAAAAAACAATAAATCTTTTATGCAGGCGGGCAAGCCCCACTGCACTCCCCGTGTGGGGAGCTGTGCCCCCCACAACCCCCTTACTTTTATATTCTCACTCCAAGGTCGCATTACAGTGGGGAAAAGGGAATTCTCCTTTAACTGCACCATAGTGCGGCTGGCACAACCAGCATACTTAACTGAAAGTGCTGCTTTGGCGAACAGCACTTTTGGTTATGTATGTTCGTTCATTTCTGCTTCGGCAGAAAGTGCCGTCAGGGATCTGTACAGATATCATATATATATATATATATATATATATATATATATATATATATATATATATATATATATCACTACCATTTAAAAATTATGCCAATAAATTAAGTTACTTTGTTGTTTCAATACTAGCATTTTGTTGAATTTATGAGTTTCTAAGCAATCGTTTGTATATGCAATTGGAAACACAGAAAATATTAGGTCTTTAATGCAGTGGTTAGAATATTTGAACTTTTGGAAAGAGAAAATTATGTTATATAAATAGGAATTTGAGGAGACTGTGCAATTCTATTTATGCAAAAATCTTTTAATGACCAGATAAAAGTATTAGGGACTATTTGTTTATGACTGGTTGCGGTATATTTATTATTTACTAATAATATTTCTTAATGTATTTGTTTCCATTTTGAGTCACAAGATGAATTTATCCACAAAGCTACAACTTCTACAATTGTTAAAGTATCATACAATTGAATGTCAGGGAATCCTATTCCACCATATCCACAACTTTTTCTGTGCCAGTCAAAGGAAAACTGTTGGTTTATTAGGATGCAATAAATTTAAGTAGAATATTATTTATTTTCTTCATCAAATTTTTTTGTTGAGATAGCAATAAAGATTGTAAGAAAACAATATTTTAGGGAGAATTACCATCTTAATAAGCATTAATATTTCTTCCATGGTAAAGAAGAATTTGTTACAATTTGTGACTAAACTTAAAATGTTATCACCATCCTGTAGAAAGTTTGTTTGTTTATTTTTTTTTACTATTAGACATAATGGTTATACAAAGGCATTTCATTTGATTACTATTCCAATCGATGTTTATTTTTGTATGAAATGTTTAATTTTTTTATTAACTATTAATGCACTTGTTTTATTGTGATTAAATCTTAAGTTCGATATTTCTTCATGCTGACTCTTAGACTAATTATATGTTCTAATGAACTTTCTATATTTCCTATTTTACTAAATTATCATCAGCAAAGAGACTAATCTTTAGTTCTAAATCTTCTTTTATTTTGATACCATTAATGTTCTTATTGGATCTAATTGTATTAGCAAAGGGTTCTAATAGCTAATGCAAAAAGTAAAAGTGATAATGGACAGCCTTGTTTGTGCCATTTTGTAAATTAAAGGAATTAGAAAGAAAATAGCCTATTTTCACATAATCATAAAAGTAATTGTATAAGTTAGAAAATAATGCAATTAGCCCAGGTGAGAAATGATATCCTTAAAGTGTTTTAAACAGGTGCAACCAATTAAATAAGTCAAAAGCTTTATCTAAATTGAGACTAATGATAGAAAGTTATTTTTTATTTTTATTTTTATCATAGTCTATTAATGTATTATATTTTTCTGTACTTGTCTATTTAAAATAAACCCAGCTTGATAATTGTTAATTAATTTAGGTGTAAGTAGATTAATTGTGTTACCTAAAATGGACATAAACATCTTGTTGTCCACGCTTAAAAGTGAAATTGGTTTGTAAGATGAATACTTTGCAGGATACTTATCTAGTTTTAAAATAGGTGATATAAGGAAATATTTCCATGATAGGGGAGGGGACTTTAGCAGTTATTTTTATTTCTCTATAGGCGTTATCTAAGATTTTAACTGCATCATACAGTAGTATTTTATATTGTTCTGGTATAAGACAATCTATGCCTGGTGCCTTATCATTTTTTTAATTTTATTTGATCTGTTATTTCTGTTAAAATGACTGGTCTTTCATTTTTTATCTGTTCACTTATTATTTTGTTATTTATATTTTCCCTTAGAAAAGCTTCAACTATATCATTGTTATCTATGTTATTTGTACTATTATTTATATGTTAATAAAATACCTTTAACATTAGTTCTTCTTTCTGTTTTATTATTTATATGTGATATAATTTCTTTGATGTGATTGAATTTATTCATTTTCTTTGATCTAAGAGCAAGTTTACACAAGCTTAAAAAGGTTACTGAATATGCATGAAATTTAAGTTTCTCCAGGGTTATTGAAACTTTATGATTTAGAATTTCAACATATATTGTACTTATAGGTTTTACGTTCAGACTGACTGATAATGCCATTTGGCTTTATATTTAACTTTAGTGTATCTATTTTGGTCTGTAGTGTATTCAGTTATTTGTCTCATTCTCTTGTTTTACTAATATACCAGCTTGTAACTCTTCCATTTAAGTAAGCCTTTAGTGAATCCTACAGGACGATTTCAGATACTTCACCATCCATGTTTATTTCTAGGAAATTTTTGATCTCGTAAACATACCAATTCTTGAATCCACTTATTTTAATAATGTACGGTGGTAATCTCCTGTGATGTATTAAATTGTCAGTTTTTAAAATAATACTAAAGATGATAGCATTATTTTCCAATAATGGACATGAACTATTCAAACTTCTCTGATATGTGATAACAGATTGAGACAAAAATGTTATCAATATTTGTTTATGTTCCATAGCTATATGAATAATGCATAAATTGAAGTGAGTTTGTTTTCCTTAGCTTATATATATATATATATATATATATATATATATATATATATATATATCCTTTAAATTCATTATATTTACAAAATTCATTGTGTTTGGCTGAAGATATGATTCTTTGCTTTCCATTTACAGTTGAATATTTGATAAAATACAATTAGAATCACCAGCCATTATAACTTCACCTTTCATGAAATAGCCTATAGTGTCTAAGTAATTATTTGCATTTTTAGTTCCAACCGCTGGAATCCAATAAAAGTTCACCAATGTATATAATTTTCTGTTCCACTCAATTATAACAATGCTTAACATACCATTTTTATAAACATAGGTATCCTGTACATTAAGCATTACTGGTGAGTTCTTCCAAAAATTGAGGGTGCCTCATCTTTTAGCTTGAATGCCAGAACCTGCTAAAAGCATGTAATTCTTTAATGAAAGTTTATTTACATATTTACTAAGTAAAACTGTTTCCTGTAGAAATACTATTTGAGCTTTATGTAATTGCAAGTATTTGAACAGCACTCCCCCTTTTTACTAGATTATTCAATCCATTAATATTAAAATATAAGCATTTCAAATCAGACATTTATATAAGAGAGAAAAAACACAGGTATAATGAAATAAAATTTATGTAAAGAATGTATTATATACTTTATATATAACAATATGAAATCTTCAGCTATGGACAAAACTTTTGAAACAAATAAAAAATGACTTAATGATATAACCCTAAAACATTCTACCATGGAATAATATATTCCTTGTTTGTTGAAAAAGACAAACAATCTTTCAAACTTTCCGTTAGGCTAACAATGTTTAGCTCATGCTTCTGAATCATATTGATATATGTCATATTTTTATTATGTATAATCTTAAAAAAGGCTGTTAGTGAGTTCTTTTGAAGAAGAAAAGTTAAACAGGTGCTCAGAATCTTTATTAGAAGTTGACCAAACTGAATATTACTATAATCCTCTTTCCCTGTACTTCACATTACCTCCCTGGTCTAGTATAAGGAGGAAGTCAGTTGTTATTTTCATATCTATTAATTTATAGGTCAGATGATTTTATACTTTTTTACTATGGGTAAAGATGTTCATAAGTTCATAAGTTCATAAACTAGCAAGAGGCTAACTGTATTTGTGGGTAGTTCCACACCCGACCAATTACCCCATGTGAGAATCAAACCCTAAACATTGTGCTTATAATGTGAACACCTTACCCACTATGCCAACCTCCAACCCTTGTAGCCATAGTTATATTCACTTATATACATATTTGCTTATTCTGATCTCTTAATATTTCTATTTTTATACTATGTCTTATAGTGTTACTATATTCCAAGGTTTTATATTTTAGTTATAATCCTAGTGTAGAATATCATATAATAGAACATTGATATTTACTCATATATTTGATACTGTCTGTTAGAATCAGTCCTATATTTCCTTAAATATTATGTCTAATAGTATCTGAACAATCATCTGAAAAATCTTCCCTTTTAAGATTCAAACTTTCCATAAAAAATGTTCTAAGATTAAGTTTTGTTTTCATTAAAAAGAGACAATAACAGAGAAACACAATCCTAAATTTTTTATTAGAAGTGTCATTCTCTTGGCTAGAATATAAACTATCCAGTGGTTGAGAATGGAATTTATACTTTTTATTACCTAACCTGTATTCATTGCCATCTTAGCACATGATTCAAAATATTATGATTATTAACTTTTAGAGAGGAAGAACTATCCTGGGCAGTTCCTAGAATTTCAGAACTCCCGTAGCATCACAGAAGTACTCATGATGATAAGTTGTTTCCAGCTGGTTTTCAGAATAAGGACTGGAAAACGAACAGTCCTTCAGTTACAATTCACACAAAATGCTTGCAGGTGAATCCAAGCCACATTCACATCACACATCAAGAAAAAAAAATCTCAAAGTATCCCAATAACTAAAAAGCCATTGCACTCAAAGAAACAACATTTAATGATTCAGCAAGCACTATTTGTATAATATGTTTAATATAAAGCACTGTCATTTTTAAAAAAGACATAGCATATAATCCTGTATTAAATGAATGACAGTTATGTGTGATCCAAACCTGTAAAAGTGTTGATGTTACTCATCGCTTGATATCATTCCAATAGTAACTTTTATATATGTAAAAAGCTATATTTTTTACACTTCGTTTATAACATAGCATGTCTTTCTTATGTGCTATTGTATGTCAAGTATACTATCAGTAGTACACTACTGGGCAATTTCAAGAACCCAGAATATGACTTAACATGCCTCTTTAGTGTCATTTGTTGCATCTTGCTTTATATTTAATAATACTTTAATCAATTATGTCAAGATATCAGAAAGTGTGCCACCTAACATAACTATCATCTTAATAATGATTAACTTTTAACAAAATACATAGTTTAACCTTTTAAACTCATGAAGATAAGTGGCTTTAATTTCATATATAACTAAAACACTCAAACTCTAACATTTTAAAATGGTACTAGTGACCATTTGAAGTAGGGAAAGAAAGAAATAAATTACATACCTTTTAAAAAGTAATATTCAGCACCTGTTCATATGTATTCAAGCACTTCTTTAAATTAGAAGCATTCACAACCATGAAATACATTGACTTTCATTTGTCCTTCAGTTTTTTACTGTTGTCTTTTATTAACCAGCCATCTCTTGCTGCATTTCTCTTCAAAGAATTTGATAAATTCAAGTCTATTTCTTCAGTTTTTTATTCTAGGGTTTTATTTTTCTTTATGAAGTCCATTACAACTTCCAGTGTTTTTAAAAATCTTCTTTCTTTCTGGCAGGTGAATCCTTATTTTTGCTTGGTGAAGGTATGAAAATGATCTATGAACCCTTTTGATGCCAAAGGAAAAAAAAAGCTTTAGGCAGGTTCACTTCTTTAGGCAGCCAGGTAATAGGGAATTAAACCATACTGTCTCTCTCTTCTTTTTCAGGAATCCCTAAATCGTGACATTTTTCCTTCTAGATCTGTTCTCCAAGTCTTCTATTTTTTCCTGAAATAAGTTGTTTTGTTTCAGAAGAAATTCAGTGTTATTCTCATTTTTAAGTAATCTTCTATAAAAAATCAGAATTGTCTCTTCTACACTCAAGATTTGTGATGATTGTTGTTTAAGAGATTCACTCACCACTTCAAATTGTTTTTGACCTTCCTGTTTAAAATTGTCGGTTTTGCATTCTAATTTATCTGTCTTTACAAGTAACTCTCTGATATTACTTAGTATAGCCTGTATATCTTTTTTCATAATGCTGTCCTGTACACTGGGCTTAGAGTGGCTCATTCTGAGACAATTAGTTCTTTTTAGTTTTCTTAACAGGATAAAGCCATTAAAAGAGTTTCAGACTTGTTATTTTTTGTAGTAAATCTTTCAGCAGATGTTCAACTATAAATCTATCACATTTTGAAATGCTCTATTTGATTTTTTTTTTGTAAAAATCCTGTCAGATATGTTAAAATGAAGCTGAGCTAAAAAAAGAGAGCTGTTAACTGCTCACCATTTGGCTACACCCCCACACTCTACAATTTCTGTGTCGTAAAGTCCATCATAAGTCAAATGGGATCTGAAGATCCTTTTCCTTCTAGGATAAGGTTTTCCAGCAGCAGCAACATCAGCACCTTGTATTAAAGTCTGTTGCACATACAAGTTGATATTAGCAGGAGCTATCCCTAGCATTTTTTTTCAAATTGTGTGTTCTTGTCTATATTGGAATTTAATCCAATAAGGAGCATAGTGTGTACACAAACACTTCATACATTCCTGGATTGCTCCATCATGTTGAATTGCTTCATTAGCATTTAGTTTGGTTACTTATGCCTTCTTTAGTACATTCTGCTGCTTACCCTTATTTTGAAGGCAGGTATGGTGGGCAGAGCTGTTTAATGAATACCAATTAGCTTGCTTGCAATGAGATGTGCACAAATGCTTAATACAAATTGTAAGCATTCATGAATCTGGGCCAGAATGTCTTGATAATTTTTTTTTAATACATGAATAAAGGTACTGGCGAGTGGATGGATTTGTGAAAAAATAAAGCAGGATTTGAGAAAGAGACAAGGCTGCATGATGAGTATACTGTTTGCAAGGTAGTGACCATGATTATGGTGCAAATAAATGAAGAAATTGAGGGTTTGAGTATGAACTATAATAGTATATTGCAGCTTATTTTATTAGGGTACACAGATGACTTGACTGATATAATTAATAATAGGTTATGGGTTAAAGAGGTAATGAAAGAGGTGTAAAAGCTTCTACTAAAGGTAGCATTAGTACTAAGCAAGGAGAAGTATAAGAATTATGTGTGAGTCTCTTAAGATGGGAGCATTTATTTTATCAGAAATGTCTGTGAAGCTTCAGGAAATTGATTTGCTCACAGGAAATTGTTTATTGCCAGTGGGAGGAATAACTGATGGAGGTGAAAGAAACTGCTCAGATTTGCAAAGTTGATTTTAAGATGACTTACTAAAAGAAAGTTTATCTTATTCATTTAGTAATATTAAATAAATTAGCATATTTAGTTTGTAGCACAGGTATTGCTGATTATTAAAAGCAATTTTATCTGATTTGTTCAGTAATCTTAGGAAAGTTAGCATATTTTAGTAGTATTATAGTTTTCTAGCAGGTAAAGAAAATTTGTTTTTTTTTGTTGATGTGTTATAAGGTTCTAGGTTCAGTCTTATAAAAGTGTATGTCTTATATACTAAGATACAGAAATAGCAATTAGGATTGGTTAACCATTTGAATATTGGCATTGTTATATAGTTTTATGGTGTTAAAAAAAGCAGGAGAAAAAAGGAAAATGTAGACAATTACGGTTAAAGCATAAAAGTTATTGGAAAATTAAAGGTATGTGGACAAAGAAGTTCATGAACATGGAGTAGGAAGTAGAAGAGTAAAGCAATAGTGTTTATTATAAAAATAGAAAATAGAAATTAGAAGGAGAGGTGTAATAGGGAAAAGTCATATGAGAAAATTATGGACAACTTTTAAACATTCAGATAGACAGACAGATAGATAGATAGATAAATAGATAGAGAAATGTATGTCATTGGTTAAAATGGTTAAAAATTCTTAATGCCAACCTCTGTTTAGCAATACCCTTTATTTGACAAAACAGATGGTCAACAGGTGTGCATAACAGAGAATTTCCTTGGTTGGGAATATGCCCTTCCCTAAGGATTTAGTAATCCTGGAGTTGAAATAAATAATTACCAAGGGGGGTTGCTTCTAGAAAAAAAAATTATTTAACATTGCATGCTGTGAGTTAGTCCTTGGAGCATGCACACTACCTTTTTGATGTTGTGCTGCTTCATTAATTTCTTCATCATAGTGAGTGTGACATGTAGTTCAGTCAGTTAAATGAACTATATCCCTATATACCCATTGAAGAATTTCTCAGAAGGTATAAGCTAAGCTAAGCTAAGCTATAAGGAAGAGGAAAATAGTTATGAAATGACCTCCGATAACCAAGTGTCACACTTCAACAATAAATCTCTATTAAAAGTAAACCAAGTTAAGAATACTGCTGGAGACTACCTCTTCACAATCCGTGTAGCTAAAATCTGGAATTTACTCCATCAAACTATTAGATCCACTTCTAACACTGATCACTTTTAAAAGCTACTCAAAACTCACATCTCTAGTGCATGGCTTTGTTCATGAAACAGTCCTGGTTAGCTCAGACTTCTACAACACATCTCACCACCCCTAAATAATCAATATCTGGAAAAATTATTCTCTACCTCTGTCTTACTAATTTTTCCTCCTTGACTCCATCTCCTACTGACTTACACAACTATTTCTATATCCCCATCAATTTCTGCCCATCTTTCTATGTAGGTAAAATGGACTGTAAATTCAAAGCGAGAATATATGAACACCTATATAGTATACAGAAGGCAAAACTTGAGAATGCTTTAGCAAAACATGTGCAGGAACACCCTGGACACAGCTTTAAATTTAGGGCCATAGATCAAATAAATATTGATGAGCGGGGAGGGGGGACCTAGTTCCCTTATGTTAGAATGCTTGCAGTTACTTTGGAAGTTAAAACTTAATGCCAGTCAATGGCCAGGACTTAATGAAATTAGTTCTATCTTATACATCTTAAAACTGAGAAGTTTAGCAAGGTAGTACTTATCACTAAAATATTTGAGATTAGTGATGAATGTGGCTTATTGTATTGTTTTTATATAACATATACATATGGAAAGATGTCTTTTACTATATATGGTGACAAGTTTTTTAGTTAAATAAGAAAGTAGAAAAGAAATTTTTTTTTTACATATTTTAATATGTACTAGACTTTAAGGAGTTACCGCTGACTAAATTAGGGGTACGATGTTATTGGAGTGTTTTGAACGCATGACATAGTACAAAGACTTTTAAATGGAATGTTTTTGAGTGAATTGTTATCTGCGGAGGTTCTACTATTTAGAAGAATGAAAACCACTTAATAAATACTGTTGTTTTACTAGACTTTACTTGGTTGGCCTACTTCAACACCTTTTTATGTTAATTTCTGTAATTCAAAATCTTGAATTTCACTTTTATAATTCAAAAATACATTTCTACTGTCAGTTATTTGCGGAATTGCATAAAACTTCTTGCACAAAACTACTGTATATAAGGATTTATTTGAAAAGGAATGCTGTTTATCTTGCTAAACCCATGCTTATAATTGCAATATGGACGAATGATAAATTATATGTATTTGTATATCTAACTGTATGCATTTTACGTCTTGTCAACCTATATCCTGGATATTGACTTATCATCTATACATGTAACCTTTATATGTCCTTCTCACATTGGCTGTTTGATTGTATTTGGAGCTTTTCTCCCCAGACCTCTGCTGAAAATGGGTTTCACCCAGTCAGACTTTCCTGGTAAACAAATGTGAAATAAATAAATAAAATAAAAACAAATAAATATATAGCAGTGATTAGACATTTATGAGGAAGGAATTACCATTTAAAAGTTTGATGAAGTATATTTAAAAATAAGAAAGATTGTGTAGCATGAGTAGACCGGAGGACACTATGGGCAGTATTTATGAGTTGTTTTAGGACAAAGAATATTTGAGAATAAGGAAAAAGAAGGTATGATGAGGGTGAATTTTAAAATGTCCCTATATAGAAGATAAACAAAAGGAGAAGGAAGGCAGACTACATATAACCATTTTTCATGCATGTTGTGTATGTGGAAAGGCAAATCTGAGAAACTATGTGTAATAAAGAATGCAATGTGCATATTATTTCAGTACAGAATAAGCTTTTTATGGAAGAAAGAACATGCTATTTTTGTTGATTGTTGTGGAAGCTTTTACATCCACCTTAGCTCCCACCAACTCAAGCAAATGAGACCTTTGTTTAACATCTCATCTGAAGGATGGTGCATTCAGTAATGCAACCCCCCCCCCCCATTATGGAGCACTTCAGTGTCAGTATTGTAAAACCTACTGGGGGAGAAGACCCCACAGTATTCTAATATTCCTGTGTTAATGGCATGTTTACTACCTGTTGACACACTGATGCATAACTATATAGAAGTATTGATGCATTACCTTCAATAAGCTTAATACAAAAAACATTTTACAAAATACATTGTAGTATTGTGCATGACCTTGTTTTGTTACATAGTACAATGAATGTGCTTTGATATTGCTCAAATATGAAGCTGTTATGTGTGAGAAATAATTCATTGCCTTTTACAGGTAGGATCTAATTCATTGATTGTTCATTGATTATGAAGGTCATTTCAGTAGTGCAGAGAGAAGGATCCTGATTTTACCCCAAAGAATCCAGAAATGATTAGCATCCTGTATCTGAAGTATTCACACTCAGATGGTGGGAGTGAGTATTCAGTGTTGGTGTGCCCACTCCTAGAGGGTTGATTTTCCACCTCCAATTTGGTGGTTACTAGCAGACTTTAATAGAATACATTGGATTACACTAGAATGGCTTAAAGAAAACATCCATACTCAGCACTTAGCAGTGTAGCTTGGGTTACGTGTGGAGGCATGTTTGATGTATGTTAATGGGTTTGGTAAAATAATCCTTACTTCACCTTGAAATAAAGAACAATTGTGGGTTACCATGTTCAGGAAAAGGAACCCTAAGAAGGGGAAATCCTGATGACTGTTCAAATAACCATCCATCCTAGAAGTGTGGAAATAGAGATCTAATGGCCAGAATGCAGGAGGGAAAAATGAACCCCTTACAAAATAAAAATGAATACTGAGTTCTGTAAGCCAAAACATCAACAACAACAAAGTAAAGGATCTAAAATGGCAAAATTTTAAAAAAATCTGATCAGAACACGTGATGTATTTCAAAAAAAAAAAGTGGCTACCTAGCATCTATTTGCTGAATTAATGAATTAGTGAACATCCATCTATCTTTTATGATTTGCTAATAATGTACTCTTAATTTGCCATGAGATTAAGTAAACGTTCACTGTGGCAAGGCAAGTAACTCAGCAGTATAAACCTTGGCTCTTGATGATTGTCACTATTGAAGTGCCTATGTGCAAAAATGGGACAAAGGGGTTGTGGATGGATGGATGGATTAAGTAAATATTCTGTTTATTTGGATTATACTTGTTTAATTTTCTAGTGCTATGCACTCCTTTACAATTTCTGTTTCCTTGCTTTTGATATTGATAACTGATTTTAGAAAATGTTACTTTTGGCCTTTGAAGTGAGTATGAAATAAGTTTTACGATTTTTTTATGACTGTTGCTAGTTATGGTTAAGTCGATGTGAAAAAAAAAAAAAACACTTGGATGGAAATATCAGCCATATTACTGAAAAATGTGCTATATTAACCTTTACAAGAGCATTACAATCAAAACATAATTAACAGTTAATAGTGTCAATGAATCAGTTATAATTGAAAAATTACTCACTAAACAAAATATCAATTAACTTCCCACCGGATTAATTATTGCTTAAAACTGTTTTAATATCCTAACATAATGACACTGAAATCATCATATTTTACACATTTCACCAATCACTTTCACTAATGACTAGAAGAAATGATTCTTGAATGGTACATTTTATTGTAATTAACATTCTTGCCTGAACTCTTGCTGAACGCGTTCTCATTTGTAATATCACTGACAACTTTCCTCCTGCCAACAAATTCTTCTGTTACCTACATTATCCAAGTTGTCCAATATTCTATGCTGCAAGTGATGCTGGGTAGGAATGGACAAGTATATTCTTTGTCTACATGCATTTTCCTCTTCTTACATGAGTTTAAATCATGCTTCTAGATTAATCCCTTACTGATGCCCCTTTCACATAGTAATACCAACCTGCAAAATAGAATGCTTGATAATATAATAGGCAGGTAGAAGCTAACTAAAAGTGCTATTTCTTTCTCCTGTACAGCAGAAATAAAAGCAAGTGAAGCTAGTTTACTAAATGCATTCCATAAATCCTTCTGATTAGCATTTAAACTACATTCTCTTTTTTCTTAGACATTCAGTTAGAATGGCATTTCAATACATTACTGACTCTGCCTGAAGCAATGCTTTGAGAGATTCAATATTTATCACTTCTTTGACAAATAACCATATTGAAACTTTAATTATAGTCACAGATTACTAAGAATAAAGGGAAGAAAGAAAATATATGTAGAAAAAATGGAAGGTAGAAAATGTCTTAACAGCAATGCCCTCTATTATGATAGGAGCTCAACAGAAAATGATACGTAAATGTTGAATTAAAAAATATTGTTTGTGCACAGATATTGTGGAAGTTTTTGGTTTGTTGCAATCACAATTCATTGATTCAAAGTGTTGCAGTTGCAGTTTGCCACACGTCACTCTTTTTAGATACCTTGCTGAACCCACAGTTACAAGTCCAGCTAACAGGGAAATTATCAGTGAGCATAAAGAGGATTGCAATGACTACGATTGAAACAATGGAGGTTTACAAAGTGCGTATAGTGCACTCTGTTAAGCAAAATAGCTCAGTGAGCTACAGTAGCAGGAAAGGCATGATTCAGAAACACAAAATGTAATCACTGCAGCAGGAAAAGATGGTTTTAATAGCATAATACCTATGCATTTATGATATGATGTTACTCTGAAATGTTTTTATTTTAGGCATTGCTAAATTCCTTGTAAATAACTTAATGCTAACCACTTTTCTCAAACATATTGTTAGTGCATTCTCAAAATATTGTACTTTCGCCTTGTATATAGTCATATTGTATATTTCTCCATATTTTTGTACTGTTAAGTATCTTACAACTTGAATTCTTATGTTTTTCTTATTTTTTAATTGCTTTCCTGGAGCTTTTCTCCTCAGGTTCCACTGAAAAAGGGCGCTATGGGCCCAGTCGGACTAACCCGGTTAACAAATGTAAAAATAAAATAAATAAATAAAATAGATTGTATGCTTTACATGCAAATGACTGTATAATGGCATGCAGATGAAAGCAAATAAGCTAAAATAAGTCATCACATATGCAGATGTTAAAATCAAACACGTTGATACAATTCAGAAACATAAAATTAGGGTGATGAACAAAGTTGATCAGATTTTAAGACCACAGTCATTTTTCTGTGTTCAGGAGAATTCCTCATTCTATGATGATAGGAGATGCATCTACTTTAACAGATGAATGTGTGTTAGTGTTTTCTTTGGGATCCAGTTATACAGTCTTCATCTACATCACAGAAGAGTTTATCGGTGGCTATCATGCAATGACCTCTATGACTAGAACAAAATTGACCACTATCTTATGTATGGAGACATCATAAAGGAGCTAGTAAACATGTGCAGGCTTTACATGTAATTAAGGAGAATGTGAGAATAACTTATCCCAGTGGACATGTTTTTGTAGCATTAACCAGACTTGATAAAGGGAACTTTCAGCATTTGATGGGGATGTATAAGGCATTTAACAGGCATTAGCTTTGTACTTGGATGTGATGCTGTATTATGTGTAGGAGGATATCTGCTTTTCATGGACAATATATAAGAAAAACATTATTATGCAGACATTTTGCAACATAACTAAGTTCCCTGAGGTCATGGGGGACATTGACTGCACAGCATTGCTATTAAGGCCACACCTGCTCAACATGCCATTCAATATATCAAATGGATGGGCTTCCATTCCTTCAAATGCCATATTGTGTGCAGAGCTCAGAATATTACTTACAATGTATCTCTACGCCCTGCAGGCAGTTCTGATGTCTCCCTCATTTTGCAAACATGCAGCACCCATTGGCATTTATGCACATTGATTTTCACAGTGTTACCTAATTGATTGGTGCACATATTGCCAGCCAAAGATTTCGCAATGGTTAAATGAATGTGTGTAGCAGACTACTCATAATGCTGTCCAAAGTGGTATGTTACAAGTGATGCTGGACATGCCTTGGGACTGTGACTAATTATTCCCATCTGCAGCCCTCAGGCGCTGACTGAGCTGGCATGCAAAAATGTAGTCATGTTATAAGAACATGAAGTCATTGAGCAGGGAGTGGGAGAATGGCATGATGGTTAAGGTGTTTACCTTGCAAACACAAGGTGCAGGCTTTGATTCTCACATGGGGTAATTGGCTAGGCTTAAAATGGCCCACAGTGGAAGTTAGCCTAGTACTAATCTATGAACCTATGTGCTTGGCTCCATAATATCCACGGCTACCCTCTAACATTGTTTTTCATTAACAAAGGCACAAATACATCCTCAGCTTTGTTTCCTGCTTTGCCAACATTGGTTATTTCTAGTATGCTATGTTTATATATATATATATATATATATATATATATATATATATATATATATATATATATATATATATATCTACTAGCAGAAGATTCCCAGCTCAGACTATTAAAATTAAATGATAATCTGTTATCCTTGTTGCAATTATGTTACAGTTCTGTATCATTTCAGACCCACTTCTGTGCTCTTCTGTTAAGTAAATGTTTCTGACCCTTGTGATTTATGCACACATCAAAGCTCACAAATAAAAATAAACAAAAATAATCTGGCAAGTTATATGATGGCACTTGGGTAAAACCCTTCACTTATTATTTCAATTGACATGCAGATACAAAAACATTGCTAAACACAATTATCTGTGATACACAAGTCTGATCCATCGTATCATTACCTTACATTTGTTCAGTGTCAAAAGAAGACAGTTTGCTTAGTTAGCCAATTAGGTCCACATATCATTCTACACATCTAGTATAGTTAGTATGAATATCATTTTACTTTAGAATCTTGTTATAGAAATAAGAGGCCCATGCTACAGTACCACATTCAAAAGAGAGAAAAGCCACATCAATTATTAGATAAAGCTTGTTCTTTATTAGACAAACAATTTATCTAATCAGTTACATTGTGTAGCTCATTTTTCTTATCTAAACTTTATAAGGCAACAATGAAACCACATTTAGGTGCGCTTATTTCAGCAGGTAATTATATCATATTTCTCATTTTCAGCAGACTTTTTGGTCATTTAGTGGAAGGTGAGGCCCTTTGTTCTTCATGGAAATCAACTGAAGTTCTCAGAAAAGCAAGTGGAGCTGTAGACTTTTTTATTTGACACGAGGGTTAGAGTTAGTCACCACCTTTCCACATTCTTTGGTGCTGCACAGAGACATAAATAAATTAAATAGACAAGCATAGGACAGGATAAAGAACTTTTACTGAAACAGCTTATGGCTAACTCTTCCATCCATAGATTTTGACTGGTATTTGTAGACCCTATATTCATAGGGATACCCACATTTTAACTGCTTAAAATGGAGAAAATGGTTTAACTATAGTTGAATTCAACCATTAATGGTTAAAGTCTTGGTTCAATTGTCTGTTTTTCGAAATAGTGGGCAAGACCTTGGTACTGTGCAAGCATGTTTGAACTAGTGATGAGTAGCTAAGACAAGTGGCACTCAATGAAGTTATGCAGAATTAATTTGAAAAGACAAAGAGGTTATGTATTGATTACAGGAGTGTCCATATATGAACACTATGATTCTTTGCAAGTTGAAAAATGGAAGGATAGGATAGCTAGCAATGAGAAGACAGTAGAAATTGGATACACAAAAGGAGGTTATGCTGGAGGAGGTAGGAGAGGATGGGTGCTATATTATTATCATGTGATAGACCTCACTATGTTTTGTATATGAGAAGGAAGTTGGGGAAGGAAGTAGTGAAGAGGGTGTAGGAGAGAATTTGGGAGGAAGGAGATGAAGAGGAGTCAGAGAAATACCCACCCCAATCGGAAGGAACTCATATATGTCTACTGCCTGATGGACATACAGTGGAAGTTCACAATGATGTGGAGATAGAAGCCTCCATTGTCTCAGTAGTTAGAGTCAAATGGGGCAATAAGTTTTTCATCCTCTGAAGAAGGTTCTGCATAGGTCAAAGATGCCACTCCTCTGCCCAATCAACTACATCCTCCACCAGGTCATGAAGCTTATGTGTTTCATGGTATTCCAGGATGTGCTAGGTCAGTGTGCCTCTAGGACAAGAACCACTGTCCTGATGTTGTGAGGTTATCCTTGTGTAGACAGGGATGACCTCACAAGGTCATCTCTGGCTAGACAGAAGGTGACGTTAGACATACCCAGACCTGGGAATAATGTAGTTGGGCTTCTTCTGGGATATCTGGAGCTGTGGAAAATGGAATATAAAAGGGAGAAAATGGAAAATAATATGTAATTAAAATAAAAACGAAAGAAAGAGGGGGGAAATGACACACAAAATAGAGACAATAAATAGACTTATAATTTATTATTATATCATTATATATTTTATTGATAGTGTTTGCTAAAGGTCTAATAGGCAGGTATAAGAAATTAAATGTTCTACATTTTACACTGACTTAATATTCTGAAAAATGGTATTAGCACTGACTGTGCTAAAAAAGGTTATTGGTATTCAGTATGTCTACAATTCTACTGTGATTACTATTTAAATATTTTATTTTCATTTTATTTCATACCAAATGCGTTGCTTAATTCTATGCAAATGTTTTTGTAAGCAATAATAATCTTTGCACACTTATGAGAACCCTTGCTGCACTTGGTTAACCTTCTTTGGGCTTGCTCTCTGTTATAGGATACTTTCTCTTCAGCTATAGAAAGAAGAAGAAAATGGCTGCATGTTTGTTTACCTATCATATATATGTGTAGATAGCTCTGAGCTCAATTATTTTTATTGTTTGTTTGGTTTTTTTTGTTTTGGTAAACATCAGAGTAGGCCTTGATACAATTAAATGCAAAATGCTGTCAATGATAAGTGATTTCTGGGTATTCACTAACACCTTTTATTTCATATTATTAATTCTTTTCCTTTGTTTTCTACAACCAAATGTTGCAGCATGCAATGATTTCCTCTGCTTTGATGCATTTTTACTGTTTATCTGGTTGGGGATGGGGTACAGCTTATCTAGTGTTACATTGCTACATATTTTACTTTAACTATTTAATCTGCAGGATGCCATACTGAGATTACCTCTGTTTTTCTGATTTAATATCAGCAAAAAGTGTGGAAAAAGAATTGTAACACTTCAGACTGCAAGAAGTTATATACAGGTCATTCAGTTCCTGGTTTGTCTCCCACCCCACTATGCCTAGGGCGTGGTGGCTATCTCTGGTCAGCCATCTTATATACGCATCAGCTATTCTGGAAATAAGTAGTGCTGGCACTACAGGGGACACAGGGGGCTCATGCACTCCCTGTGGAACTGCGTACCCCCCACTGAATGACCTGGTCTTTAGAGCTGCAATACAAACAATAAATAGATAGATAAATAAATTAATTAAGTAATACTTTTTTTAAAGCAATTTAAATTTAATTTCTGTGGTCCATAGCACAACTGTGAACTGCATGCCCTGGTTCCTGGAACTGAGATAAAAATCCCGAAAAAAGAACTTTTTTTTAAAACAATTGAAATTTAATCTCTGTAGTGTGGATCATATAGCAACCACACATTGCAGCCCATCCTCTTAATAATCTTACTTTTGCCTTGTAATTGGATAATGAAAAGTAGCATGGAGACACCAGGGGTAGAAGATTAGAATGGGTTTGTACATGCAGGCTAACTCAAAAACTCAAAAAAGGAATCGGCAGTCTGTTGGTCTTGGAATTGTGCTGTTGTCAACTGACAATCAAAATGGAATTAACTTGACTAGAGAGACAGGCAGCAGCCAGGGGCAAACTCAGACAGTTCATGTTATTTCGATATAAAAACAAAGAAGTAAGTAAAAAAGCTAATCAAAGTGGGATATTTGTTCAGACTTCACTTTGGTACTTGGATACCATTGCAGTAAGTGGTAAACAAGCTGCAAAGGAATTCTTTCTTTTCTAAAATAAGTTTTTCTTTCTTTCTCCATCACAATCACAATGTGGGAGATTGGAGATGGACTGGCAACAACAAAAACAGGATCCGAAGCAAAACAATATCGACTCAAGGAATATCAAGGAAATAAAAACACCTATGCTGCAATACTTTCTAACAATATATTAGCCAAAGGTTTGCATGCAACCACTACTTCCTCACGCAATTATGAAGGTAACAAAGGCATTGGATGTTGGGAAAACAGTGCATACTACCTACCTAAATCTGGCTAAAGCATTTGATACAATACCCCACTCTGGCATTGTCAACAAACTTACAGAACTAGATATAAACCCCTTTATAACAGACTGGATGGCTAACTGGCTTATTGATAGAACCCAGGAGGTTAGAATCATTGAAGCCACCTCCAGAAAGAGGACAGTCACCAGTGGAATCTCCTGGGTCCCTGTGCTAGGTCCACTCCTCTTTGACATTTTCTTCTTGCATGTCAAAGCCAATGTCAAAGGCCTCTGGCTGTCCAAGTTTGCAGATGATTGCAAATTGGGAGCAATCATTGAATCCACTCAAGACAACAGCACCCTTCAAAAAGGTCTAAAACATACAAATGCTTGGAACTAAAACTGTGGAGAAATGCATTATAGTACCTTTTGGGAAGTTGGCCACCCTGGGTAACTATGTCATCAATAAACACCCATAAAAGTTGATTCACTAGTCAGAGATCTGGGAACTCATGTAGATAGTAACACAGACATCAACCAGCATATGTCCAAGATAGTAAAAATAAATCCTTCTCTGTTACTCAATCTATAAGCAAGAGCATGGCATCTAGGTCCAGAGAGGTCATCATACCATTGTAATTTCCCCTCATCAGAACCATCATAGAGTATATAATGTCCTCTTCAGTGTGTACCTGACCAGGCACATGCAGCAACTGGAATGTCCACAAAGACTCCTTACAGAAAGAATATAGGAAGTAAACACAATGTTGCATGCTGATCGCCTCAAAGCCCAGTCTCTTTACTCAGTATTATTCAGACTTCTGACAGGTATCCCTGGACCCTGTTTGATGAACCTTTTCCACATCCA
The DNA here is from genome assembly GCF_019279795.1 of Protopterus annectens. Classification (NCBI taxonomy): domain Eukaryota; kingdom Metazoa; phylum Chordata; order Ceratodontiformes; family Protopteridae; genus Protopterus; species Protopterus annectens. The sequence continues at coordinate 1,998,327,575 of NC_056728.1, forward strand.
CAAAATGAACAATGTCAGAACTACTGGATTAAAACACTTACATTTTGCTTGAGACATAAATAGGACATGATGGAGAGACAGCTATGTTTCACAGAGTATTACCATTCTCTGGAACAGGCTCCCCATCCATGTAAAGCAAAGGTCCTCCCTATCCCTTTTAAGTGCAACTTGGACCAATGACTTTGTAATTAGAAAGTCACCCCAGTATGGCACCTATGTCTCTGATGGACAGAAACAGTAAATGATCCCCCTATATAAATAGGACACATTTGGGATGCATGGCTAGCTGGTGGGCTTATAAGGGCCCTAGTGATCAATAGCTTAGTATACACCCATGAACCTAACAGTACTCCTGTATACAACTTTAAAATTTAATTCAAACTATCCTAACCACAAATGTGCACTATATATTCTACTGTGCTAGTCAAAAAAAACAAACAAACAAACAAAAAATGAATAGTGTGCTTATCTGATTTGTCTAACAGGACTTTCATTACAGTATAGATGGGGGCTGGGTATTTTTACATATGTGTACCATAACCCATGTGCAGAAATCCCCTTATCTATATTAGGATAAGGTTTTTTTTTTTCAGATTTTAGCTTTTTTACTGAAGAATTCCAAACAAGACAAAAAAAATGAATGGGGGTGTGGAAACAAAGCCAAAGACCAACCAGGGACATTTTTATTTTAAATATTTTATTTTAAGTCATTTAAAAGTTAGTACAATAAGACTTGCATCCCCATTCATTTTCTAAAAAGAGAATGACAAAAAGTTATTGACAGAATAGGACTTTCATCAACATGCATTTTCAAAAGAAATGGGTATTAGAGTCTATTTCTACCAAAAATCAAACATTTTAGGACAAAATATTATGTAAAGTCAATAGCAGCTGGGAGCTTCTCCTTACACAATTGCAGTGCATTCTGGAAATTGTAGTCCTGCTCACATCAATCCCTGTAGCCTTATTAGCAGGGAGAGGGGCTGTGATCAAACTACAGTTTCCACAGTGTGTTGTGCTAGTCTAGGTTAAGAATTCTAAACCACCACTATAAAGATCAACAGCCATGAGCCACTATTGCAGAAAGTAGGGTTGCCACCTCAGGAAATTTCTTGGTATTCAGGAAGTCAAGGTCTTTCCCAGGAAATGTGGAAATCAGGGTTTCTGTTGGGAAATGCAGTTATTTTGAATCATTCTGAAAGCCAATCTATTTCTGAAGTATGTTTCCTAAGGTATTTCCCCTTTCACTTGAATTTCCTATCTGCATTTGAGTTTGAGTCTGGGGTGTCTGCTGTGCTGTGACTGTATCTCTCTGTGTTCATGTGAGTTTCCTCTGTGTGCTGCTCTATTTTCCTCCCACATTCCAAAAACATGCTGTAGGTGGATTAGACTAAACTGGGCTTGTGTCAGCTTGCGTGTGTGTGTGGTATGAAAGAACATCTGCAATGGAGCTAGCCACTTGGCAGTGTAAACATTGTCCTTAGATGATGGTCACTGTTGATGTGACTTCCTGCCCCCATGAGCAAAACATGCGGAAAAAAAGTGATGGATTCAAATGCTGTATAAAAAGAGGCATTGCTGCTTGTGTGGTGTGTGTGTGTGTGTGTGTGTGTGTGTGTGTGTGTGTGTGTGTGTGTGTGTGTGTGTAATTTCTTCCACTTTGCATCACTCAGTCATAAACATAAGTTGGTCATAATTTCTTCCACTTTGCATCACTCTCAGTCATCAGCATTACATACAATAAATGGTTATTTTTGGTAGTCTGGGTTAGATGTGTGTGAAAGGAGCACAACAGTGGTACAGCAAGTAGTGTTGCCATCTGACAGCTCCAATGTCCCTGTATGAGTTCTTGCCTGTGGCTCCATCTGTGTGCCATCTGCATGTCCTCCCTGTCTTTTTGTGGGTTTTATTCAGGTGCTCTCATTTTCTCAGATACCCAAAAGACATGCTATAGATGAATTAATGATCTTACAATTTACGTAGAAAGCATTTGTGTGTGTGTGTGTGTGTGTGTGTGTGTGTGTGTGTGTGTGTGTGTGTGTGTGTGTGTGTGTGTGTGTGTGTGTGTGTGTGTGTGTGTGTGTGTGTGTGTGTGTGCGTGTGTGTGTGTGTGTGTGTGTGTGTGTGTGTGTGTGTGTGTGTGTGTGTGTGTGTGTGTGTGTGTGTGTGTGTGTGTGTGTGTGTACTAATAGACTTGACTTGTCAGGGCTGTGCAAAGTATTGTGTAAAATAATATTGGAGGGGTATATACATAAATCTCCTGGATAATGAAAAAATAAAGAATAAACTGCGTCACATAACATGTAGAACCTCAGCGCTTTTAAGGGAGATTGTTCCTGGCTGCATAAGTGACTTAGTCCAGTCTTCAGCCATGGGCTCCCTCCTAGTCTAAAACTGACCCCAGTCAGAAGTGTGCACAGAGACTATACTTTGTGTTGTGGCTGGGAATACTCTGGTCATTATTTCTTAAACTTTTCCTCACAGTCTAATTTCAGAAATAAGTACAGAATGTCACTATACTGTGTGCGTTGGCTAAAGACTATGTGGTCATTATTTTCCTAACTTTCTCCAAATCATACCTCACGTGTGTAGAAAATGTTGCTATAACTTGTCTAGGGCCAGTGTACTATATAGGAATAAATAGGTGGAATGAACTATTGTTGGATGTGTTTTTTTTCACTTTCTTCACAACTGCAATCCGATGTGTGTACAGGTGGATATTTTCTGGGGTTAGGGGAAAGGAGGCATAAAACATATGTACATCTGACAGCAATAGGTTGAAATATGTTGCTGTGATGCTGTGAAAAAATATTTCACTTTCATCCTAGTTTGACATCATAGGGTGTTAAGGCTGAGAAGGCATGATATATGGATGTATGATATCAGCACCTTAAAATATATGAGTATGTTCATTTGGCCTTTCACTTTCATCCCGATTTAACACAACAATATGGGTACACAGAGTATTACTATCATTTTTTGGGAGGCTGGGAAGAAGGCAGTCACCCCTGATATGATTTAATCCTTTGGGAGAATTGTATTCTCAGTTTATAGATAAATACTGCTTACTTTTGTGGTAACTACTGTGTTGTCAGCCTTTAACATTAATTCATCAAAAAAATAATTAGTCACTTTATTTCCATCATTATCTTTTTTTTTTATTCAGGCCATCATTGGACTAACAGTTGTGGGAGAAAAAAACAACAAAATGCTTCACAGACCACTTAGAACCCCATAGCTTCTGGGGACTTAGTGACTTCTACACCTACAGTATAATTAAATTATTTCCTCCACAGTTACTACAGTGCAGTCTTGGCCAATTAGGATGGATTGCAAGGATATAGGAAAAAGCTGAAAAGTAAGAGAAAGGGTGGGGAAACCAAAAGAAAATATTATGGGAAGGAAAGGATGGGAATAAATCAGGGAAGAGATGGGTCATATGGCAGGGTGACAGAGAGCATGATGGGAATTACCATGGAGCTCTTTGCCTGGGGATTCATATCATCTAAGGCTGTATATACAATCAGCTCTACAGGGTTTTAAAAACTGGTGCTTCTGGTAATGCCTTGCTAAAAGGGATGTGGCTACCCTGAGACAAGGGTTGTGTTTTCATTATACAGGGGATGCAGCTATTTGCTGGGAAATGGATGGATGTAAAGGTAGCTATCCTAGTATAATGAAAGACAAGGATAACTCAGTTGGAATGTCTTAAAAATTAAAAGGAATAAAAAGCAAACACAACAGAAAGACTAGCAGAGTGACTAGCAGAAGGCAATATCATCCCTCTGCATAATGTTTTTTGCTGAATTTGGAAGTTTATTCAAGAAAGTCAAGCGCGTATAATTAATAAATGTAATAATTTATTTTTACTGTACAATCTTCACTATGTTTGTCCCTTCAGAGTAAAGAAATTACTTACCATGTCCTTAGCCTATCATGCATTTAGTTAGTTAGTTAGTTAGTTAGTTAGTTAGTTAGTTAGTTAGTTAGTTCATTACTTCGTTAGTTAGTTAGTTATTGCCATTTGTTCTAAAAGCTGTTGGTTGCAACATTTTTTTTCTAAGTATTGGGTTTTCTGGAGAGTATTAAGTCCAAAACTCAAATGTCTGTTATTAATATTCACCTGCTATCTTCAATGATATGCTAGCCAACAACAAATTTTATGAAAAACAGATTAAAATTGAGGCAGAACTGGTTAAGGGCATGACTGTAATAAAAATGTATATGGTTGAGTCAGCTGTAAGAAACAGAATAAATAGAATTTGTAACTGAAGGCATAGAGACATATTAATTCAGGTGACCTCGCTTGTAGAAAGATGGTGAAAGTTGTGTGTGTGTGTGTGTGTGTGTGTGTGTGTGTGTGTGTGTGTGTGTGTGTGTGTGTGTGTGTGTGTGTGTGTGTGTGTGTGTGTGTGTGTGTATAGTGTAAAAGGAAGGTATTACATTGCAAAGGGAGACAAGGTATCAATACATTTTTATAAATGTAAAGTGCACATGTTAACCATGCTGTGAACATCCTTTCTTGTTATTTATCTATTCATTGGCTGAGGATGCAGTTTCTTTAATTGTTTTGCTTGTTGATGCTGCTGTTAATCATAGCATTCATAATGTGGCTAGCCTACTCCTAAAGTGTTTCTTGATAGTAACTGAAGCTAATTTTTGTTTTCTTTTTTTGGTACATCAGAAGGGAGGATGACTTACCCATGTGGTATCCTAGACTTCTGCAAATTGAGTTGTTTCTCTTAAGACAGAACTGGGTATATGACAAAATATATTGCCCCCACCTTTGCTATTATAACAGCTGAATATTTTTTTTTATGTTTGCCTTAAAAGCAGTACAGCTCTAAAGCCCTTATTCTGCTACAGCTAACCCAAGTTTGATTCTTGGCTCTGGTGACTGACAGAGTAGCATGGAGAAATGGGAGTATCTATCCTGTGAGGAAGAGTACTGGTCAGTGATGCTCCCTAAGCAGAGGTCTGGTCCATAGATAGGGAGTTGCCCTTGGATATAGTTCCATACCTCACAGCCTCTTAGCAAAAGAAATCTGGACATAGCCAAAAATAATGGGGGGGTGCAAAGACCCAAATATAAGGACACATTTTAAATATTGCTTTTGTAATATTAGAAAGTGGTTAGAATAAAACATTTTGTGCTAGCATGCATTTTCTGAAGGATATGAAGTCTGAAACTAAAATGTCTGTCATCATCTTGTGACTTCAATCCTTAATAATTTGCCAGAAAAACACAAAGTATATGAGGAACAGAGCAGAAATATGAGTAAACATCTGAACAGCTGAGAACTATGTATAGTTGAGCATGGTGGGGATGGGTAAAAGGAAATTGGATAGGACATATAAAAAATACCCCCACACACACATACAGAAGCACAGATGGCTTAGCACACAGGAAACCCTCAGAATCCATGATCAGCCCCAACAAAATACCACAGCAGTCTTTATTCTGTTAAAGCCTACCCAAGCTCGATTACTGGCTTGGATGACTGACAGAATGGCAGAGATGGATGGGAGTGCCTAACCTGGGAGGGAGCTTGTTTGCCATGAATGCTTCCTAAGGGGAATTCTGGTCCAAAGAGGTGAGTTGCCCTTGGATATAGTTGAGAATATTGGGGTCAGGTAAAAGGAAAGTGGGTATACCATATAAAAAAGAACACCCCCCCCACACACACACACACAGAAGCACAGATGGTTGTGCCTACATGATGCCCTTAGAATCCATGATCAGACCCAACAAAATACCACAATAGCCTGAGGGGAAGGAGGGTAGCTGGTAGACCTAGTGTGGACAATATGGGCCAGTCTGGTGCAATTAGGCTGGAGAGGATTAAAAAAAAGATGAAAATGTTACATTGTAACCAATTGATCATTCTGGCTGGCAAAGTGATGACTGGGTATCAGAAAAGAACTTTGGTAGACATAGGATTGTGGCTTCCTTGGTTCATATTCATATATATCTATATATATCTATATATATCTATATATATATATATATATATATATATATATATATATATATATATATATATATATATTAGACTAACAACCACCAGGGCCTTTATAATCAATGCTGTGCAATCCTACCCAATTGTATCCCAATTTATCACGGGCATTTATTAGGTTAGTGTATGTTAAGAAGTTTCTAGAGGTTATGTGAGGGGTATGTTTATTTGGGCATTATTGTCTTCTTCTGTCTATCCAAGACATGGGCTGACACCGAGGGTGAATTTCTGATTTCCCATCCATTGGTCAAGATTATGCTTTAATAGGGTTAGGAATGGACTCTGCTTCAGATGGATGGAGAGCCTATTCCAGAACATGGAGGTCCTCTGATATACATATCTGTCTTGCCAGCATGTCGTATTTATGTCACAAGCAAACTTTATATCCAGGGATCTAGAAAATATGATGCTATTCATTTTGCAGATGTGCAAAAGGTCTGTCAGAGCTGGATACAAGGTGCCATGTATGCCTGGCATAGATTGCCTCTCAGTAACCTGTAGGAGACTGAGCATAGATGCAGGGCTTAAAGGCAATCTGTACAGTACAATGTATTTTTACCATGGATTTTCCTTCTTAGAAACCTTTGTGGATGTTCCAGCTCTTGCATATGTCTAGTCTGGTACATGCCAAAAGTGGCCTTATAGTCAATGATGGGACTGAAAATGGCCAAATAAAATGGTACTATGACTTCCTTGGGCATGGGTGCCATACTCTCATTTATAAGTTGTGTGCCATAGAATGATTTTCTTACTACCTAATAGGACCTGCTGGAGAGATAGGTATGTATCCCAGAGTCTACCCCATCTATGAAACAGGCTCCATATCCATGTGGAGCAGAGTTCCTCCCTAACCCAATTCAAATGCAGCTTGGATAATTGGATGGGAAACTGGAAATTCATCCCTGGTTTGGCACATATGTCTCTAATGGACCCAGGTAACCTGTAAATGGTTAATCTCCCAGGTCCATGCTTACACTTATCAAGGATATCAGAATTTGTCAAAGATTTGGGATTCATGGCTAAGCATAAAAAGGCCCATGTGGTCATTAGCCTAGTAAACACCTATAAACCTTTGAACCTTGGCAACATGTTGCTCAAAGACCAGATTAATGCCTACATATGTTCCCATATCTGTGATTATCAGGTCAAATTTTATGGGTGTCTTATCAGTGGAGTAATTAGCCTGGGTGTCAGTTTTCCTAAAAGGCACTGCCATGCATTTCTTCCTATTCAGTTTTAATCTGTAACTTTGGTACCAGTTATTTGTCTGCATTAGAGTCTTTTCTAAGATGTTATCATCATGGGGGGAGTCTATGATCGCTCCCACTTTGTAGTCATATGCAAATTTAGTCAGTCAAAGGCCCTTGACATTAGCCTCTACGTATGAGAAGTAGATGCCAAATAGGAGTGGTCCCAGCATAGAGCCCTGAGGTACCTCTCTTGTCTCTGGTCTTTTAGTGGAGATAGTCTAACCAATCCTGACTTCCTAGGTCCTATCTGTGAGCCAGCTAGCAATCCAGTAAATTATGTAGGGGTTTATTCCCAGTTCAGTGAGTCTGTCAACTATATTGAGTGGGGTATTGCACAGAATGCCATATCCAGCTTCAGGTAGGCGGCATTCACTGTTTTCCCTTTCAACCATTACCTTGGTGACATTCTCAAACAATTCCACCAGATTTAGTAGGCATGACCTTCTCTTAACAAAGCCAAATTGGGTTGGGTCCAGTGTTTGAAAGTTGTCTATGTCTATTTTGATTATTTTCATGATAATTGATTTCATGGCTTTGCATATTGGACTAGTCAGACTAATAGGTCTGTGGTTTCCTGGCGTCCATTGACAGTCCACCCTTGTGGAGTGGGATACCTGTTGCACTCCTCCATTCGAGTGAAAACAAGCCAGTTTTTAGTCTATAGTTGAAAAGTGACTCAAGTGGTCCTGATAAGTTATATTTCAAGCTGTTTATGAAGCATCTTGGGTTATTGTTGGGGCTGTCTGAGACTGTGTTGTTCACCTTTGCTAGTGCTTCCAGGACCTTCTTCTTGTTAATACCTTGGGGGTTATGCTAGTAGGCATTTCATGTGGGAGGCAGTGGGGGTGAGCAGTGGAGTTTGAGGTGAATTTGTCAGCCAGAAAATTCACTGTGTTCTACTCAGTGAAGGTGGCATTATCAACCACCAGTTCAGCACATTGCTGTAGAAGGCCTTGTGATTTTTAACCTGTGAGGCTATCTTTGAGCTTGTAATTGGCCTTTCTGGATGTGATTAGTCCTCTTAGTTTACATTTAGTTTAATTAGGAAGCTCCTATCATTATTGGAGTTGCTGTTCCTGATTTTAGCCATGGCTTTTTTTCCTTTTGTTGTATAACTTATTATTTTTAGGATACTACCAGTGTAGTTTGTTTTTAGAATTTATCTTGGATTTACCTCTAGTAAGTACAGCAACTCCTATACAGCCATTTACAGGGTTGTACATGGTCTCTGTGAAAAATTCTGCATAGATTGCTATAAACTTGGGGTTAGGAGGGGCATTGAATTTTGACAAACTCTAGCTTAATAGGACATAGTTTGCTTTGGAATAGTTCCTAACTATTACCGGGTTTGCTGAGGTTACTAAGTTGGGAGACTGCAGAGCACTCCCATACTGTTGAGTACTAGGTCCAGTATGTTTGAAACGTTGGTGGGTGTGCACACTATCCTGCAAGGGGCATTTGTATTAACAAAGTCTAGAGTTGTTGTACCTGTGAGTATGAGCCAGTGTATGTTTCCCAGTCTACAAAGAAGTACTTAAATCTCCAATTAATAAGGTATTTAGTTTAATGGTGAGTGTCTACATTAGGTCTAGGTATGAGGTAGGGATTCTAGGTAATAGATGGTGTCCTATAGCTTGCTAGGATGTGGTATGGGACTTTGTCTATTGCACATGGATAAATTCCAGAGCTTCATCCTGTTTAACCGACCTAGAGTTATACTTGTTGCTAATATAGATTGAGACATCAATGTACTTTTTGTCGCTGTCTGTGTAGCCGATCGTCTAAAGCTGTTGAAGACACTGAAGTCTTGCACTGCCAGAGTACTTTTGACAGATTTAAACCATGTCTCAGTAACAACACAGATGTATGTATTCTCCAGACTGAGGAGAGATTGTAGGGTGTGGGGTTTCTTGTTTAGACTCCTAGCATTGAGCAGTAACACCTTTAGCCTTCCTTGGGTTTTATTTGTTATGTCAATAGGTCTGTCAACTTGGCATTGCCTAAAAAAGGCTCTGAGGAGGGTGGATAATGTTTTAGCCAATATTCAGAAACCTAGTAGAGACAGACGCAGATCATCCTTTGCAAAGCAGCATGATTTGCTAACCATACCCTCCCATGCTAACAAACATTGAATCTCCCTGGAAAGACAGAAGCTAAGCCAATTATTGAAGTCAATCATCTTTTTTTCATACTGTAGCATCATCCTTGATGACGGTTAAATGCTGGCCAGTGCAAGTCACATACCTGTCTGACACATGTTTAGAGACATCAGCAATGTCTCTCTTTATATAGTCCAGGGAAGTATGTTTCAGGTCATTAATGCCCACATGGACTATGACAGAATCATATCAGTAGCTGTAATGTAGTGACTTGAATGCATACACAACTTAGCAGATCCTGGTTCCAGATAAGCAACTAACCATTATATTGTTCATGTTCAGTCTGGAGAGTGGAGCATCTATGAGTCATACAATGGAGTTCATATGACATGAGTCCTTAGTAGTGTGTGTGCTGGCCTTATGTGCTTTGCTCTTGGGGATCCCCTGGGTGTAGACATATGTGGGGTGTTTGGTATTGCTTTTGGTGAGTGCTTTACAGATAGCTGAGGATAGGCATTGCCATTTATTGGCTTAGGAGGTCTTTGAGGTTTGGAAAGATTGCTTTTTAGTGCCTCAGCATAAGTTGGTTTATGTGTGCTGGGCAGTTTATGTGGTCGATGTAGTGTGTGTGTTCTTGATAACCTTGTTTATATGTGAGATTTCTGCCACCACTGAGATTATGTATGTGCATCTCTAGCATACTGTATTTGTTTCTTTAAGGATTAAATGGTCATCTGTGAACATGAATCAATTACCACATTATCTCAAGATGCCCATATCTATCATCTTGGCTATGGAAACATTTGTAAATAGTATAGCCATACTGTCTGGACCCGTATTATTTGGGTGAGCTACTGTAGATCAAGGACTGGACTGGGTTATACAGAGGTCTCCTTGGGTGATCTCTGGGGTTTGGGAGTAGACTAGCTTAGATTGTGGTAAGATTTGATAGTAATTCTGTTTAATGTGCAAAATAGCTTCTCTAAGAATATCTCCATACAGTAGCTTTGTTTAGCCAGACTAAGTTACATTATGCTGTGAACTTCCTTAATATTGGTTAGTAAATATTTTCCAAGTCTACTCTTTTTTTAATTTCTCCAAATCTTTTGGGTTTCTAATACCATGACAGGCATGAATCCCATTCCTAAGTCAAAGTATGATAAAAGTTAATGAAATTAGTATTGTTTCACTCCTTGATGTTAGCCAGAAGTGCTCTGTGCAGCACCCACACTGTGCGCAGTAATGACCCTTCTGCAGTTCGTACGGAGTTACATGTATCGGTAACATATCTAAATACAATTGTAGATTTTTTTGTAAGACTCATTGCTCCTACTACTACTGGACATGTCTGGGCATCTTTCTTCCACATTGCTCTCATTTCTGCCTGCAAATCCTGATATTTTATAATTTTGTGTCTCTCTATACGCAAGACACTATAGAGACTGGGTGTAGTGAGTTCAATGATCAATGCTACTTTTGTCTTCTTTTCATGGACCACTATATCTGTTTTTCTCACATCTATCTTTTGAACCATTCATAATGGGTGATCCCATGTGATGTAGACTTTATCATTTTCTATGATATTTTGTGGCTCATAATTCCAGTGTTTTTCAGCTACTTCAATATTATAATGTTTGCACAATCCCTAGCACAACAGTCTTGCCACATTATTGTGCCTTTCAATGTACAGTCCTCCTGCCATTAGTATGTCACAACCAGCAATAAGGTGTGCAACTGTTTCCAATTCTGTTTTAAAAACCTACATTTGTCTGTTTCTCCCACGTGTTCAATGGATTTTGTAAATGAATGTGTATATAGTCCACTAGCTTGGGCCACCAATATTAACCTTTCATCTTTTGGTTTGAATTTGCCTCACCTTAACGATTCCTGCATTCGATCCTGATAACATGAAGTTGTTCCAGGAGATTTCTTTTACTCGCAACTATATTTATGCATTTTCCACATTTCTTGCCTTCTTATCTGGTCTTTCATCTTATATTCTTTCTTTTGTTTTCTGGTGCATTCAGTTGCTGCCTCATTTTTAACTACTTCTGGTTTGATTTCCATTCCTGCTTGCCGACAATATGCTTCTTCTAGACCAAGCATGGAAGTCATCTTAGATTTATTCTCCTCATGTTTCAAAACATTCCCCCGGATTCACGAACCCTCCGTGTAAGACTAAATAAGTCTTACTCGGAGGCTGCAGTTGAACGGTATGACGTCAGCGTGTCATGAATATTCATGAGGGCACGCTGACTCAACTCCAAGTCTAACACGGACCATGCAGAAAAGCAGGGGCGTGTCCGACTGATGAGCAGTCTAAAGGTCCACGCTCCTGCAAGTGTCTGAAATGCAAAATGTCAACACAAGAGAGCGAGTCCGCTCCAATGTCCATGTTCCCAACACCACATTCCCTGACATTGTAAATCCCCAGCACAGTTATAAAAAGTAAAACTATTAATTTTTTTTTTCTAATTCCCGATATAGCTGCCCGTATTTGCACGTGTGTGCGCGGGTGTGCCCATTGCTTAGCTGCAGTTAGCAATTCCGACATGGAAGAGCATAAGAAGGAATGTTTATGAAAATTACACACAATAGTGTAGTGGTAGAGCATTCGCCCAAAGAGGAGGCTTTCACGGTTCGAGTCCCACCACTCCCTTTCCTATGTTATGTTCTAAATTAGTATATGAAATAATTCCTGACATATATGATTACACTTTTACTAAAAAGCATTGAAATGGCCTATGTATCAGTGGACAAAATGTATATTTATAAAGGAACCTGACATATAATTGCCCACAGGTAAGCAACGCTTTACCCAGCGCAATATAGTTGCCCGTAGTTTAGCAGCGTTTTACCCAGCGCAATATAGTTGCCCGTAGTTTAGCAGCGCTTTACCCAGTGCAATAGAGTTGCCCAAAGCTAAATAGCACTTTACCCAGCACAATTGGTTTGTGCAGAGGTGTGAGCCGCGCCAACTAGTGCACCATAGGGCAACGTGGAGCAATGTAGCGCAAAGTTGCCTAAACACAGCCACACCCTCTAGCCTGTCTGGACAGTAGTAAAATAAAATGTAATGACAAGGTTCGAACCCAGGACTCTGTGCACCATAAGCAAAGTACTGAACCACTAAGCCATGACAGCCTAGGACACGCAGCCACTGTTAACATACATATACTTATAAATGGTAGATTAACCATTACTAAGCAGGTCTGCAGTCAGCCGAGAATTTTCAAAAACGGCCAATCACACAAAAGTGCAGGAAATGCGGCATATTTAAGCCCCATAGGCGGGAATACTCACCATAACTGATTGTAGCTCCCATCTGCAGTTAGAATGGCTGGTGCTGGAGAGGGTACATGCTTTAGAGCACAACACTGGGGCATCGAGGAGTTGAAATACATGGTTTGGCTCCTTGCCCACCATCATGAGTCAAGACTCCTGCAGGGCCAGTTCCAAGGGACGGAGTACAAGGCAGAGGCTTGGAACTGGTTAGCTCATGACCTCACCAGTGTCACAGGCGTTCCTCAGACTCGTGAGCAGGTCCGTCACCACCATGCAGACCTGAAGAGACAGAAGCAGGACCTACTGAACCAATGGATACAGGAGGCCTGTGGGATACAAGATGCCCCAATACTGAGTAGGTAGCCATGGAATGCAGTATGTAAGACTTGCTAATTTATTCTATATAATGGCTAGGTATGTCTCAATATCCCTTCATTTACTTCACAGCTGCAGGTGTCCATGCTGTGAATCAGCAAGCCTATGCAGATAGGCTACTAAGGCTGCGCTGCCAGGCAGGTTAGTAATTTTTCTGCATGTATTGTTATATAAAATAGATGAGAGAGACGGAAAAAAAGTGCTGTAGCCCAATAGTACAGCCATAAAATGCCCTGAATAATTCATCTGCATGTACTGTTATATAAAATAAGTCAGAGAGCCAGAAAAAGAGTGTAGTAACCCATTAAGAAAGGTAAAATATGTCCGGAATAATATCTCTGCATGTACTGTCATATAAAATAAGTGAGCGAGCCTGAAAAAGATTGTTCTAACCTATTAATAAAGGTATAATATGTCTTGAATATGTCTTCCATATGCACTGTAATATTAAATAAAGGAGAGAGCCTGTGGAAAAGTGTGTAATGTAATTAATAAAGGTATAAAACCTGGAGTGTATCTGTGTCACTTACTTTGAAATGTTGTTGTACCCTTGCATTATACAAATAGTACTGTTTTAATAAGTGCTGGCAACCCACAGTTGGGCAGTCCCATCTAAAGTGGTTGATGGAAGTGCCAGTAGCTGTGAAGCATATATACAGTCCTCAACAGTCAGTTACTGGCTGGCATGCACAAGTAAATCTGGCACATGAGTAGCTTGTTAATTAGATCCCCAGAAATGTGAGTGTGCTACACGAAATGTATGGTTCTGTACAAATCTAACTGAAAATGTCATGTGAACACATCCAGATATGTAGATAAAGAAATATGAATAAAATCAATAAATATGTAGCAGTAACATCTGCATCTTGGACAGTTAGTATGTCAGATATAGGTCAGGGATATAATGAACTAGCCAAACCCAATACACAACCTAATGCATGTTGCCAAGTGTAATAAGACATGTAGGGGATATACACCTGCAATCAATACAAATGTAGTGTAGACTAAAAGTACTTATAAGATGTTAATTGAGGTTTCTTTCTACACCCTACTGTATGTGCATAAACAATGCAATTCCACAACTCAATGGATATGTGTAATCTCAAAACATTTGTTGGGACATATGTCCTATTGTTCTATAAATATCTGCATTCACTTTGATGCATGTGCCCTGTTCAAATACCACAATCATGGTGGCCTGTTGCCACCAATCATCCCTACATGCTGTTGGAATGTCCACTGTTGTTCAATATATGCATGTGTTATGCTTGCTGTTCAACTGTTGGAACCTTGGTGTGTTGGGTTAATGGGAATATTACTGCATGCTGTTACAACTAATTTGGAATGCTGTTGTTTATGTTGTAATTAAACACACCTAATCACAGAACATATGAGAAGGCCGGTCCCAGCGGACCCACCTGTCCCTCCTCAGCTGGCGAATGCACCTCGCACCAGCAGGTCCGGTGCCCAGCCCAGGCTCCCCTCCTCCGTTGGTCCTGTGCCACCTTCAAGTGGAAGCGCTGCAGGGGATGGGGCTTGTCCCCCTGTGCAAGCGTGGGCAGAGAAGGGCCACCTGTCACCCTTCGAAGGGTCCGGGTTGTGATGCATAGAGAGATCCATTGTTTAGTCGGTGATCCCCTACACCAGCTCGAGGCGAGAGTGGCGCTTCTCATGGGTGAGCCTGCCCATCCTACGCAGCCCCCAGCACAGCCACCCACGGGGCTGTGAAGGTGCAGTGGTGACTGCCCATGGGTGGGGATCTCAGTTCCACTGTTACCATCTGTGGGCTCATGGGCTTGCGATTTCCAAACACCCGTCCCCGTCAATTGTGTTCACCCACCCCATGTGTCATACACCGCCCCTGTATGCATCTTGTTTGTCTTGTCTGTTCTCCTCCCCAATCTACCACCCCAAATATACCTACTTCCTCTACCTCACTTTCCACTCTCACCTGAAAAAAAAAAGGGCAATCTGTACCCACAAAAAAATTACGCCCCATACATAGATGCCCATTTCGCACACATGTCCGCTGGACATGTAAACTGATAATTATAATTGGCAGTACAACGTACTTTGTTGTCCTCACCCCTCTCTCAGGGGTAGAAGGTTTCAAATTTCACTCCAAATTTCTAACATATGCACAGCTGTTGCTGGTAAAGAAATGGGCAGCTATGGACCTTCCCTACACCCATTCTGCACATCCTGAGCTTGTTTTCCTACTGTCTTTCCCTCTTTGTGCCCCCTTTTTCACCACTTTCCTATCTCCCCATTTTCTTTTCTTTCAAAGAAATTAGGGTGGGGGTAGTGGCAGTAAGCACTTTTAAGCAGTAGTTAGTGGGTTTGAGCGAGTGTGCGCATGTGTGCTCTTAGCTAAGCATCGCTAAGCATCGCGCAAACCCGTACAAACCCACTTACAACTGCTTAAAAGTGCCTTAGTCACTCTGTGTCAGGGCCCTTGTTCTGCTCAGCAGCAAAATAAAACACCTATGTTAGTTTCAACCCCCGGACCTTGGGCACACTAGACTGCATGATTTACCACTAAGCCACAGCAAATATACAATCCCTTGGTGCTAAAATAAATATATCATGCATTACAATGAGTTAATGTAAAGGAAAAGTAGGAAGGCCATAACACAAAGCCTGTTCTGTGGATCTTTACCAGCAAATGTTGTGGAATTGCATTACATGGGTGTGAAATGAGAAGCAGCCATTCTAGCAGCAAATAATGTTACAGAGGCACTTTACAACCCTCACACTGTATCATATCAGGACAAACAGTGGCATATCTGATTAGGGCAGAGGCCATACTACCTAACTGTGACTACTTTTCAGGGATGTCCCTGATTGTGAAACATATTTACCTGTGTCCCTCTGAATCCCTCTGAAAAGTACTGACGTCAGTCAGAAAGGTGGGGTATTACACAATGAATACTGACAATAAAAACAGTAGACACCGCTTGTACTTCATAAAAGCAGTACTAATCCATATGCACTGCTTCACTCAAGTCTACACTTACTGTCTCTATTATGTGTAAGGTGCACCTCACTTTAAACTACCTATCCCTGACTCCATGCAAAGATGTATCTGAGTGTTTCATAGGCCTGGCAGATGCACAAACACACAGGCATATCAGCTATTCTGCTGTTACACACTCTGCAAATAGCTTTGGTAGGACTTCCACAAGCATACCCTTATGTAGGAGTACAACACAGAAATACTAAAGGATGTAGCCATGTACTGGTAGCAACTGAATGTAGCAATGCCATTGTACCAGTCAAGAAAACACCTGTGGGTTGCACAGACAAACAATAAAAGTGTAACATTTGACTACCATCTGGATAGGTTCACAGTTGGAAACTATGCAGACAAACCACCTGCCTTTATAAACTAACAGGTACACACCAATCCTTTAAGTCCAGTAAGATAACATTCACACAATAATACATAATGATCTCTGAGTGTCAGCATCCCCCCTCCCACAATTTAAATATACTTGTGTGTTTAGGGTCTATCAAGGATGTAGGTAGGCATACTCAGTACTGGAATTGTCCAGTTGTCCTGAGAACCCTGTGTTAATGTCAACAATAAAAACACAAACCCTGCAGAAGTGAGTACATTAATATTCACAATATAACAGTTCACAAACAGTTCATGTGCCAAAAGAATACTTCTCAATAACTACATTTGTATGGCAGTTAATTATATGAGTAGAAAAGAAACTAAATAGTCACATACATTTTGTGTAAGCATTTGTAGGGGTGAGTTAAACTCTACACTAATAGCTCTGTACTGCAAGTGGTAACAGTCAGGTCTGAGTACAGCATGTACATCACTGTCTACACCTCTAGCTTCAGATATAAGAAGTATACCAACCTTCTGACTTACACAACAGCGTCCACAGCAAACAAGCATGGGCCCCACTCTGGAAATCTGAAAGGGCTACGGCTACATACCTTAGCAATTTATAGCATTGGGTTGCTATGACAGTGAGTACTGCAATTACCACACAGCAGGCTGTATGCATTTACCAAATGCTGGGCACCAATTGGTGCAGAGGGCATCACATGCACATCTGCAGATACCTATAAAAGCAGACTGTACTTGCAATCCCCACATGCAATCATTACATTGCACGTGTCAGCAACTCTAGCACTCCTGGAGAGTAGTGAAAAACTTTAGTACTTAATAAAGAAATCTTTAATTAAGTAAAAAATGTATTTACTTAATTATAACCTAAATATATTAATTAAGAAAAAAAACTTAATTAATAACCAAAAATAAAACTTAAGTAAAAAAACTTTACTTAATAAATAAAAAAAAAATTGTCTAAGCATACACAGACGGACCTGAAAGTGACAAACAGGTATGTAACAGATTTGTAGTTAACGGCAAGTAGTAGATGTTTATGAATAGTATTGTACATACTCTCAAACATGCATATGTGGCAGCAGTAGGTATGTATGCACTGATGCCATGCATAACTACTGAAATGGACAAATTAGTGTGTAGCTGTGTGCAGTGTGACATAACTGTGACATATGTAGCTCAGCATTATATGTCGAACATCTGAACATGTTATCTATGGTCTGTACAGTACTGCATATAATGGCAGTTTGAGGGAGTAGTGCAAACACCTATATAAACTTGGATGTGACAGAGTAAGACATGCATGATAGTCACATAATGTGTAGCTTAGCATTGGCAACTGCTGTACCAGGCTAGTATAGTAATGTTAGCATTTGCAGCTATATATACTCCCTGTACTATTACTGTATGCACACATGTGACAACTGTCCATGTTGTAGCAAGGCCCAACAGGTTATCCGTGAGGTGTACGGACTGACAACAGTGTGGACCCTGTGTGTGTATGGCACACACATATGGAGAGATATTTATGTGTCTGATACATTAGCATCTGAACATGTGCATAGAGCAAGGGACATACTGCAACTGTTTGTGAAGGGTGGACATTTATATGTTGGTGCAGGTTGTTATGTGCATATTTATATGTAGGTTGTAATGTGTGGCAAACAAGACAGCATACAGTGCTGGCATATGACATGTGGTGTTTAAACACTGTGGGTATGATTTGTTAGGTTTTTAGTCTTCCAGATAGGGGGTCTTGCTAAAGATACATGGGCTGAGAATACCTTCCATGCATTCTGCACAAAACTGTGCAATATCATTACAAAACTGCATCCATCTCAACCTTTGCATAATTGATATTCCCACCATGAAAGGTGGACTGTATATGTGCCTATATGTATATCTATATGTACACCAATGGATGTTCATATGTACGCTCAAGCTCAATGTTGTAAACATATTGCCATCCCTTTTGTTAAAAACCCTGTACCCATGAACTACCACATAGGTGGTAGTCTACTCAACACCGAAAGTGTGATAAGAGACTACGGGACACAGGTGGACAGTAGTGTCCCTTTTGATAATCACAGTGCCACACTAGTCATGTAAACTGAGTACGGTCCACATGTCATCAGAAAAGGTGTGTCATCCATGGAAAAAGAGGTTAGTGTAGTGTTCCACTCTACTCATCAGTCATAACACCCATCATAGAGTACATTGGCCCTGTTGGTATGTACCTCAGAAGACATACACAGTGACTGTAGACGCCAGACACATACCTCACAAAGAGTATTACCAGACTCAAACAGATGCACTATGCAGACTGTCTTACAAAACCACAGTTACACTGTGTCGCATACCGCCTTCCCAGAGGCAACCTCTGCCTAACATACAAAGCTATGCCAAACCCACAGGTGTTGGACATGGTCCATATAAACAGATTAAACTCCATACAAGCTACACACTGCACTGATCTAAACCCTGTAACGTCAAAAAGCAGGACATGCTGGAGTGGTATATTATCATCTCAGACACATACCATACTCTGGAACTAACTACCTATCAATAGCAAATGAAGGTCCTCATTAGCAGTTGTCATGAATAATCATGATGACTGGATGTGAGATAGGAAACACAACCCGGGAATCACCTCTGTGGCTCTGCATGACAGGGGCACATGAACCTACATTACATGGTTCATAGGTTCATAGGTTCATAGGTAGATACTAGGCTATTGGTCCTAGGGCCTATATAAGCCTAGCCAAAGGTACCCTGGCTTTCGCCACCCAAGAAAATTATTTTCCTGTGCCACTGTCGAGCAGAGCCACAGAAGTGATCCCCAGGGTGAATTTCCTATCTCCCATCCAATCATCAAGATTTTTCTTGAAGAGTGCTAATGAGGAGCTTTGTTTGATATAGATAGGTAGTTTGTTCCAAAGTATGGGAAGTCTCTGAGACAGGAATCTATCCCTCCAGCATGTTCTGTTAATTGTGGTGACAAGGTTTAGGTCCCTAGAGCGTGTAGCTCATAGGGATTGGAATTTCTTTAAGTGGAGCATGTCTAAAAGCTCTGGGTTTGACATAGCTTTGTGTGTTAGGTAGAGATCACCTCTGAGTAGGCGATATGCAATGGAGTAAAGCTGAAGTTTTTTCAGAAGGTCTGCATAGGGCATCTCTTTGAGGCTGGTAATCCTCTTTGTGAGGTATTTCTGTGGCCTTTCCAGTTGTTGTAGATGTCTTGTGAGGTACATACCAAAAGGGACATTGTACTCTATAATGGGTCTAATGAGTGACGAGTAGAGGGGAACAATGACCTCTTTTTTCCTGGATGAGAAACCTTTTGTGATGAGGTGTGCCACATAGAAGTATTTCCTGACTTCTGTGGCGATGTGATTATCAAAGGAGAGACTACTGTCCACCTGTGTCCCAAGGTCTCTTATCACACTTTCGATGTTAAGTAGACTACCACCTATGTGGTAGTTCATGGGTACTGAGGTTTTATCAAAAGGAATGACAATGCACTTTTTGGCATTGAGCTTGAGGCCATGGCTTTGACACCAGGCATCTGTCTCAGCAAGGCCCTTTTGTAGGATGTCCACATCTTTTGGAGTTTAGATTATGGCTCCTAGTTTGCAGTCATCTGCGAACTTCGTTAGCCAAAGACCTTCTGTGTTGGCCTGTACTTCAGAGAAGTAGATACCAAACAGGAGAGGACCCAGGACTGAACCCTGTGGTACTCCACTTGTCACTGGTCTGAAGCTGGATTTGGAGTCTGCTCCTTTCACAGTGTGGGTTCTGTCAGTGAGCCAGTTGCAACCCATCTTGTGACATAGGGATTTATACCTAGTTTATTGAGTTTATCTATAATTCCAGAGTGGGGGATGGTGTCAAAAGCTTTGGCGAGATCTAGATAGGCTGTGTGAACCACCTTACCCTCATCTAAGGCTTTGGCGACTACTTCAAAGAAGTCTATTAGGTTTAGGAGACATGATCTGCCTTTTACAAACCCAACCTGGTTGGGGTCCTGAGTTTGGAGATTACCAATGTCATTGTTTATAAGTTCCATGATGATACCATCCATATCCTTGCAGACCAGGCTCATTAGGCTAATGGGGTGGTAGTTTCAGGGGTCTGTGGTGGCTCCCCCTTTGTGGAGTGGGATAACTGTCACTGTGTGCCATTCAGTGGGCACATAGCCTGAGGTGAGACTATGATTGAACATGGTACTTAGGTGGGGTGCCAGTTCATTCTGTAGTTCATGTAGAACACAGCCTGGGATGTCGTTAGGTCCCATGGATGTTGTGTTCTTGGCTTTGGATAGTGTGTTTTTTACCTGTGCAGCTGTAATTACAGGAACTTTGCATTCTTCTGGTATAGAGATGGGCCCTTTAGGGGATGACAGAGGGGTAAAGTTAGCACTGAACCTGTCTGCCAGGATGTTGGCAATATCCGTTGGTTCTGTATATTTAGTGCCATCGTGCTGTAACTCAGAGCAGATCTGAGTGTTGCCATTGAGATTATTGACATAGCTATAGAATGCTTTGTGGTTGTCTTTAGAGTCAGTGGCGATTTTGTTTACATAACTAGCTTTGGAGGATTTTATGAGGGATCTCAGCTTCTTACTGAAGTTGACCAGGGAGTTTCTCCAATCATGGGATTTTACTCTTTTTTGCAACAGTTTCTTTCTTCTGTTGTAGAGTTTGTTTATGGCAGGGGACCACCAGATTGGCTTCCTTTTTTTGGATGATAGCATCTTGGTTCTGTTAGGGATTGCACGATCCATGCACCTCATGTAAGTGCTTATAAAGTGCATTTGTGTAGGATTCAGCAGTCATACCTCCATTGTCCGTCAGCATGGGTGTTGTGAAGTTTGCCACTTCTGTCTTAAGAAGCGTGAAGTTGGCTTTGGAGAAATTTTTTACTGTGGTTTCCCTAATGGGGGGTGGGGGAGGGATGTGGATGTCTAGGGTGATTAGCTTATGGTCGGATCTGACCAACGAGGAATTGACCTCTGGTGTGGAGCACCGGTTGCCCATGTTGGTAATAACCAGGTCTAGGATATTGCTGCCCCTGGTGGGGGTGTGGATAAGTTGATCCATGGCATTGGAATTTATGAATTCCAGAAAATGTTGAGCACAAGAGTTGGTACATGAGTAGTTTTCCCAGTTAATGGTAGGGTAGTTGAAATCGCCCATTATTAGGGTGTTAGGTTGTACCCTAATATTTTCCAGTGTATTAAGAAATGAGGAGTGGGAATCCTGGGACATGGTGGGGGATCTGTAGCAAGCTACAATTTGGATTGCGGTCTTGCCCAGAATTAGTTGCACTTGGATAATCTTGGATGCATTATGCTGAGGAACTAGCCTGGAGGTGTGGATATCCTTAATGAATATGGACACGCCTCCGCCTTTAGTGTTTCAGTCCAGGTTAGATGGCCGAAAGGTGTGGTATGAATTATAGCCTGGTAATGCAGGGATACACTCTGGAGCCTTGAACCAGGTCTCTGTCACTGCACAGATGTCGATGTTCTCCATTTTAAGGAGTGCCTCGAGAGAGTGCATTTTGAGGTTTAGACTTCTAGCATTGAGTAGCAATACCCTCAGATTCTTCTTGCCTGTACCTGTTAGGGTGGTGAATTTGTCATTTGAACCTTGCCTAAAAAAGGCATTATAGGGGTGGCTAGTGCCTTAGCCAGTATCCGGAATCCCAGGGGCGACAAGTGCAGGCCATCTCTGGCAAAGCATCGTGGCTTGTCAATCATGTCATCCCAGGCAGACAGATACTGGATCCCCTTAGAATGACACCAGAAGCTTATCCAATTGTTGAAGTCAATCATTTTGTCCTTGTACTGTGGTATCATTCTGGGTCATGGCAGGATGCTACTCAGGGCTAGGGTCATACCTGCCTGGGCTACAAGATCAGACAGCTCCTCCATGTCCCTTTTCATGTAGTCCAAGGAGGTACATCTCAGGTCATTCACACCAACATGGACAATGACAGAGTCATATTTGTACTTGTTGTGGAGTGACCTGAGTGCATGCATTATGTGGCGGATCCTGGAACCCGACAGGCAGCTGACAGTAACTTTCTCCTTGTTTAGCCTGGTGATTGGAACATCAGTGTGCCTGACTATAGAGTCACCTATGACTAGAGTGTTGGGTACGTTGTTATGCCTTATGGGCTGTGGTTGAGTGAGTTTGTGGGCTATGTGTCATTTGGGTTGTGTTGGGGGGTCGAGGTTGCTTGTGTTTCTGCTTTGGAGGTCCCTGTTGCTTGGGCAGGTTTTTACTGAGAGCCTCCGTGAATGTAGGTGTGTGTTTTGTGTTTGCATGTGTGTGTTTTGGTGGTGTAGGTTTTGAGGGACTATGTGCTGAGTATGGTGTGGTGCAAGTATTTACCTTCTCCGCTTGACTGTCTAGTCCAGTCTTGGGTGAAGAGAGCTTTGCTTCCAGTTTGGCTATATAAGTGCATCTCTCACAGGTTGTAGTGTTGGGTGGTAGGAGGAGAGGGTTGTCTGTGTACATGAGGCAATTACTGCATTGCCCCAAGATGCCCAGATTCATCAGGTAGACAGGAGAAAACACAGGGGGCTGACCCTTAGACATGCCTGGATAGGTGCTTATTTGTTAAGTACTAGAAATTGTTTTCCTCTAGACAGTGAGGAAAGTTAGGTGCTGTAGTAATATGTAGCTTATTTAGTGCTTACAATAAGTTCTGAAGAAGTGCTGAAACAAAAAAAACTGGCTAGTTCTAAGAAACAAAATTAAGCTAGAAGGCTTCCCTCCAACACAGAAAGGCTTGGGGGCCTAGAAGCCTACAAATAGTCCTGGACACAGTAAATCTATATCCAGGCTAGACTACCCACAGGAAAGGCAGGAAACAAGCTTAGAAAAAGTTTTTTTTTTTTTAGTGGAAAGAGAGAAAGGAGTAGCAGAAACTAAGCTGATTGGCCTTCTCAAATGTTCTTCCTGTACTGGGTAGAATGAGGTAATGACACTAGACTGGGAGGAGGGTCCCAGATCAAGTTTACACTAGGGGCGGGCAACTGCAAAGCCACCAACTATAAAAACACTATACCAACAGGGAGGGAGGGTAGGAAACAAACGGCAGAATGTTTCTCACAGCTGAAAAGCAGCAGTGAGCCTTTAAATGAAAGTTTTAAACAGCTAAAGGAGCCTCTAGAAAAAAGAGTTTAACTGCAACAAGTTATCAGAAGCAAACAACCCAACAGATGCTTAATAAAAGTGGACAATTTCCAGTTAATACCTCACACACAGTGAAACTAACTAGAAAAATACACAGTACACAAAGTGCTATAAATAACAAAGAAATAAAGAACAAAATAAGCAAAAAACAGGATACTCAATGTTATATATTATAGTTCTGAGTTTGCTCAGTGTCTTTCCATCGATTAAGCTCAGTGTGAAATGGCAGAAACACTCACAACTTAACTTCTTAGGTAACAGAAAGTTGAAACCTGAGACAGCTTTTAAGAAAGAAATCTCAAAAGAACCAATCAGGTGCTTAGTCTAAGCTGTAGTCCAGGTGACCTCAGTCAGCCAATGACCTCAAACAATTCTCTCTCACTGAAATGCCTGATTGCTTTGACTAAACCAAGATGTCCCTGAATATGTGCTCAGGCACACAGCCTCCACAAACACTAGGCCCAAATGGGTGTTGAAGGGCAGGGTACAATATGGCTAGGCTTCCATAGGCCCTATGGATAATAGCCTATTAGCTACCTAGGAACCGATACACACACGCATGTACTTGTTGCATTACTTGCTATGTGAGGTTGACTGGGTGTGATGGTGAATGTGTAGGCGAATGTGTCAAAGTTGTGTATATGTGTGATAATCTAGTGGGAAACTGTGTATATCATGGTATGTAGTGTTGTAGCTTTAATCCCAGTAAAAGATACATATGCTATTGCTAGGCAGGAAAAGCAGTATGGCATACGGTGTGACGTAGCCCCATGGTGTTGACCGGAGTGTGCCATTGTAGGCTAAAGCAGTACATGTATGCTTATTAATTGTTAACACTAATGAATACAAATTCCATATGAACTGTAGTACTACATGAAGTTGTAGGCCTAAACAGCACAGTATGGTATATATCCACATTGCTTGGAAACACTGTTTTGTTTGTTACCTGTAGTCCTCACACATTACATACCTCAGGCATGAGGTTTTGTAGGTTCTGACACACAGTACTGTATGGTACACAGCTAAAACTAATCTGGGTTGCCATACCTTTGAGTCTTGTAGGTATGTCTGATGTGTGTGTGGGTATGCCTGTAACATGGCCTTGGTGGTATGTGTGTCACAGGATATAAGTGCATATCTAGCAACATGTATAGTGTAGTACAGCAGTATGCCACCTATAGTAATGAATGTGCACATATGTTACTGAGGGGTTTGCTATCAACAAGTAGCGTGGTGTACTGGTAGTACTGTAACTGTACTTTACATTCATTTCAATGGATGACAAATGTCTGCATGCATTAGCTTCATATACACCTCCTGTGGCTAGGTGGTGCATTCTGTCACATACAGTGTGCCATGTACTGTTGTATAGTCTTACATACTGGTTTCACTTTGTTGCTGTGCAGAACATGGTTTGTTATATAGTATGTGCCAGGCACTGTCAAGCAGTTGTGGGCTGAGCAGTCATATGTGGTATTAAAAGTGTGTATCTACTGACAGCCAATAGGTTGCTATATATGGCATTTCATTGATGTCTGTACTTTAGCATGTTAAGTGTGCCACATGACTTGCTCACAATTACTGTTTTATTGTCTTCCAGGGCTATGTCTCACAACAGGAAACCTGCGTATTCCCCTGAGGAGGAGGAAGTCATCTTAGATGCCCTGATACATCATCACAACCTGCTGTTCTCCAGATCCAGCCAGGACCAGCATGGGCGCAATGCACTGTGGCAGGATGTCGTCAGTCGGGTGAATGATGTAGGCATGCATAACTGGACTTATGAACAGGTACTCCATCACTGCAGTGATTTAATCAGACATGTCTGATAGCATGCCTCCGATGTCCACAGACAACAGCTTGCCACAGGTGGTGGTGCAAAAACACATTCCCCCCTCACCAGAGTGGAAGAGCTTCTCCTCAGCGTGGTGGCTCCTGGCCAACCAGTACAACAGGCATGTGTCATCATGGAGACCGGAGTCACCCAGCACGTAGATACAGAGCGTGCAGGTAACATGGCATATCTGTAGACTACTGTTCGCTCAATTGTTAGAACATGCATTTATCAGATGTGTACTGTGTATTCAGAAGATGTGGAGCCTGATGTCATGCAATACTGATAATTTGGAACATAATCTGTATGACTGTGACTGTCACCTCTTGTACTACTGTAAAATTGCAAACACGCAGCAGCAATGCCATAGTTATTGACACTAACAAACTGTCTCATATCCTTGTAGGTCCCTCTGGTGTGATAGCAAGACAGCAGACCCATGCTGGTGAGTGTTCTACATTTAATATAGTATATAACATGTGCATGTCATAGGAGACTTGTAGGCCATATACACATGTAAAACACCTACACATAATGCATGCTCTGCATGTTCTCTGTGGGACTATGCACATCCCAGTAACATGAGTAGCTGCCTCAAACACATGCAATACACAGAGCATCCCAACCAATTGTGGTACACTGTAGTGGACATTGTATAGGCAGAGTCAATACACATGCACACAGCATACACAACGTTGTCATATGCAGTAAGTGTTAATATGATACACATGGTGTATGTAGACACCTGCTGTAAGGTCATACTCCAGTATCCCAAATGTCATCAACACAGCACACATACTATACCTGAGGGGTAGAGGTCTATCATACTGCGGTGTGACATGCTTCAACACACA
The DNA here is from genome assembly GCF_019279795.1 of Protopterus annectens. NCBI lineage: Eukaryota > Metazoa > Chordata > Ceratodontiformes > Protopteridae > Protopterus > Protopterus annectens. Next base: position 1,998,353,861 of record NC_056728.1, read on the forward strand.
ACACATTCATGTTAGGCAATGCTCCCTATTGAACACCTTACATACCCATGTAATAACTGGCTGTGAAATGGTTAATGTAGCCAAAGTGGTGCAGGTTAGGTACAGCAAGATAGTTGCCAGTGTGCCATACATTAGTGGCCTTGAGTGACCACATGATGCTGCCTGATGATGGCTCATGGTACTACACTACATCCAGTTATAGTAACTACAGTACTACACATAGCATTCATTGCTATACACATGACAGTTGTGTGCATCTGGCCATGGTATGTATACCTATGAGTGATGGTGCACAGGACATTGGAAAGTGTGTCAGACTTGCACAGCAATGTTGTGTCCATGTACACATTGTGTTCCAGGGTGAGGCCAATCATTGAACAACACACATGCATCAGTGACATGTATACTGTTATCAACAAGGACTCTCTACACTCGCACTGCATGCTGTTGAGCAACCCACATCCTGCATGCTGACAAGTGTGATAGGACTGTTTGGCTTGTGATACTGTACTCCACCATCAACCACTAATGAATATGTTCCATATTGCTGTTGGTGTGTGAGTGTGTGTGTGTGTGTGTGTGTGTGTGTGTGTGTGTGTGTGTGTGTGTGTGTGTGTGTGTGTGTGTGTGTGTGTGTGAACTTGACTGAGTAGTGTATGTGTGTGCATGTGTTGATGTGTGCATGTGTTCAGGTGTTCATGTGTGCATGTGTTCATTTGTGCATGTGTGCATGTGTTCATGTGTGCATGTGTGCATGTGCTCATGTGTGCATGTGTTCATGTGTGCATGTGTGCATGTGTTTATGTGTGCATGTGTGCATGTGTTCATGTGTGCATGTGTTCATGTGTTCATGTGTGCATGTGTGCATGTGTGCATGTGTTCATGTGTTCATGTGTGCATGTGTGCATGTGTTCAGGTGTGCATGTGTGCATGTGTGCATGTGTTCATGTGTTCATGTGTTCATGTGTGCTAACATCCTGTACAGATTGTAAAGTTTGTTTCCTGTCTTCCTCTCACAGGTGTTGAGGTATTGTTGGATGAGTGCAGCAGGGAACCTGAGGTCACTGCCACAAATAGTGGACATGATGACACATGTGTAGTGGCACAGGCAGGTTTGTCAGGGTCTGTCATTGGTCCACCAATCGACAGTACACAGCTGTCCACCCCATGTATCCGCACATTCATACTGCTGATACATCCCTCAACACCAAGAGCCTTAGCAGAGGAACAGCATACAGTAGGCATCGACCAGGATAGTGTGGCATCCATGGCACATGCAACCCCACACAGCAGCCATACCCAGACACCTGGAATGGTACCACATAGGCATATGTCCAAGGGTTCTCATGGGAGCACTGCTGGTCGTAATGCCCCTGGCAGACATGCCCCCATGGGTCTCACAACCTCAGGTATGTTCCGGGCTGTAATGCAGGCACAGGCACTTATGGAACGGTACACCAGGCAGAGACGAAGGGCACAGAGGGCTCACAACACCACTATCAATGACAGTATCCGTGACCTTGCCAGTGCCATCCGTAATTACACCAAGGTCATTGACAGACACTGGGGGGAGACACTAGATGTCCTCCGCAATGTAATGTCCATGTGCCAGGACAATGCAGGATGGCTGAGACATTGACGTGGACGTATGCGAGCAACATCATCAGCTGGCAGTCATCGTGGATGACACACAAGTTCCAGCCGCTCCCGTAGTGGCAGTACCAGCCCCAGCAATGTTGGGGTTGGGCTGTCAATAGACCATCCTAGATGACCACGTGCACGTGGCTCTGGCCAGTCCCAGCAGGGACATGGGTCCAGTCAACATCCCTCTGCCTCTGACGATAGTACCCAGTCTGGCTTAGTACCCAATACTGTCCGTGACACCCCTGGCAGGCACAGGTACTGTGTCCATGGCCGGAGACAGTGATCTGTACAGCCTGGCAGGTACAGTCCGTGGCTGT